>NW_010246878.1:22738-59315 GCF_000690775.1 Eurypyga helias
GGAATGAAGTGTGACATCAGTGAGTATGACTCGGACCTTCTCCTGATTTCACTCCTTCTTCAGTCAGCTCAGTGTTGTCAGAAACAAATGGCATCTAACTGCCGAGAACATCCTGAAAATGAGATCTGCAGGAACGACTGCCCTAGGACAGGGAGAGTGCCAACATGGCAGAAATGCTTGGTGTTTTGATAGTGCTGTTGAGCAATGTGTACCTATAGAGATGGCATCCCTGGTACCTACTTACTGCAGGCAAACAAAATCTGTGTCCTCATTAGGAAAGTCTGGCTATAATGAAAAAGCTGGGGAGGGGGGGAAGGAGAGAGTTTGATTTTTTGAGCTGGGTTGCCAGTTTTGCAAGGATTTGATGCCAACTACCATTCAGTTTGTTCTTGGAAGACATTCAGTGAACTGCTGGTTGCTTGGAGGGAGACTGAAACACACTGTAGTGTCAGTTCTGAAATCCAAAATACTTCCGCTTTACTTCTCCTTAGTGCTATAGTGTGCAAAGTTGGACACCGGTGAATGCGATGGTCTGGTTCAGTGGTTGGACTGACCCTTCCCATGAGAATGGCTATGATGCTGAGCTATGGCTAAGCAGATTCTGTTTGTGAAAAGGCACAAGACCTCACAACTTACTGTTCCTAGGATATACACCTTCTAGCATTTTAGCTAAAAGGGAATTTCAGCTAGCTGTACAAGGAGATTAGTGCTAAGAGGATATGTAGGCTGCTGCCATGGGAAGAAGCTCGCCATCCCTTGAGCACTTTTGACATAAAGCCCACTAAAAATCTCTCTAAATGAGAAGAAAATGGTCTGAGTACTCTGCATCTAGATGGCAAATGCAAAATGTCACAAATCCGCATGCTTCTGAAGCAAAAGTCTGTATTCTTGCTAGGAGCAGAACTCCTTCCTGCTGCTGTCCTTGGATAAATCCTTTTCTTTACTCTGACACAAGGCTACAGGCTGAAGACATGCTGTTCCCTTGAAAGATGGTGTTAGTGTATTCATTCTGGTGCTAATGAAAGGACGTTCTGGCACATGTTCCGGAATCTTGAACAATCCTTATTTCCCAATTTTTTAGTTTGACTGCAGAGCCACAGTCAGGATCCATTCTGGGGCAGTTGTTTTCCTTGGGTGAACCCTCAAGGGCAGTCTGCTGAGCACTTGTAAAACAATTATATGTTGATCACAGTGCTGCGTGGTTGCTAATGATGAAAGAGAGAATATCTAGTCGTGGCCATATAGTAATTGCAGTTGGAATTACTGCTGGGTAACAAACCAGCCCGATGGCAATCTGGCCATGTGAAGTCCATTACAGTTAGTGTGAGTCTGGGCAAGGTATCAAAATGGGATGTGTATCTGACCGGTGAAGCAGTTTGGTACTAACCTGACTGAGGGATATGCATGGCATGTAGATAATATTTTGGTTCCTAATATAGCAACTACAGAAGTCACATTCTTCATATTTTTACAGCTTAAAAAATTTGGCTGGCTAGGCTATGCTGTCATTCACATCTTGTACTCTTAAGAATGGCTTGTTCTCTTGCCATAAAATGAAAGGACATAAAATCTTGCCTTGTGGAGTTAAAGCGGTCGCGTGTACCGTTACAGCGAAGGATGTACTGCAAGTCTGTAATTAATTAGTGCCATGATCTGTGGGTGGGGGGACGTGTTCTTGATTTGGGTATCATCCTCACGTAGTCCAAGATCATTTCCTTATGATTGTCCGGATGCAGCTATGGCAAGTTTCTTGGTTTGCTAAATTCTATTCCTGTGTCCCCCAGGTGGATGGTAAATCTTCCTTCCCCACACCCTTTGCTTTGACTGTTTCAACAGGAATTTCCTTAGGGTGGAGGTATTTTCTTACAAAGTATTAATACGGGCGTGCACCCCATGCAGTGCCTTTCAACGCAGGATTTATGGATCTTACTGGGTTGTGGGGGAGTCATGTTAGCATTTAGAGCTGTAAGCCCACCAGAAAGCAAGCTGCATCCAGAAAAGCTTGGGAAGACCTGCTCAAGGTGCTACTGTATATCTAGATTTAGTTATTAGTGGGTAAAAAAATCCTCTAGAACCTCTTTAGAAATATTTTTGTTTTCCTTCCTGTGTCCACAGTAGCTTTGTAGCCAACAAAATGGCCCTTCTTTCACTTTTGGGTAAGTGCCAGGAAGTGAACCTATTCAGCCAAATATTACTCTCAGCCTCATGCATTTTGGACTTAAGCATTGGTGAGTCAGCTGTTCTTCTGTGAGTGGTCTTGGCAGGGAGTGTTGGTCGACAAGAGAAGTGAGGAGATTCTTGTTGGGATGACAGGCTGGAAGATCAAGTGCAAACTGAGTATCCCTGCTAAGCTCTGGCATTCTAAAAGAACTAGAAATCTAAAGCTCAAAAGAAAGTTTTAAATTTGTAGTCAATTGTTTGCATGTTTCTGGCTAAGGAAATAGCAGAATCTCAGCTGAGCTGGCAGCCCAGTCCTGAGCCTTGTCTTCATGAGAATGAGGCTCTGGAGTAGGTGTGACCAGTCTTTCTGGTCTCTTCTTGGTAAAGAAACTTCTCTTGAACTGCTCCACAGGAACATATGGCTCAAGAAACAGGTTTTCTGGGTGTCGCTGATTTGCAGAGCAGGAGACGATATTAGATGTGTAGTCAGAAGGATCAAACTTGTTTTGGAGGGGAGAACAGACACTGATCTGGGCATCCTACCTTCCAAATCTGTACTTTGTGTGAAGTGCCTTTCTAGAGTCAGTTCAAAAACTATTGCAGTTGTAAGGGCCAGACTCCCCTATCTCACTCTGCACTGAGTAGCATCCTACTTGCAAAACTTGGTGCTGCACAACTTCCCCCTGTGTGCTGTACCCACTGAACTTGGGTAGGAGTGGGCTCGGGCCCTAGTGAGCAGCTTTTGCTGTGAACCTGAAAAGGTTTTTCAGCCTTGATTTTACAAAAGCAAGGATGTGTGCCAGGGAAAATAGTATATATTTGAAGGATTAGGCCCCACGTAAGGATGCATGAACAAGTGCTAGCAGCTTTGGTGCCTCAATTAAGCATTCTTCATCTTGCTCTTTGCTCCACACGTGCATGAAAGGCTGATTTATTTGGAATGAAATCCATGAAATGTGTTAATACCTGCTCTGGTGTTGATTAGGCTTAATGTAATAACCTCCTCTCATTTTAGCTGAGCAATCTGACGCACTTAAAACTTTTCTGCTCGTGAATAGCTAGTATTAGCCTCCAGAGACCTTTCTGTGAAAAATAAACCCAGCGCCAGACTGCCTGAAACAGGAGCTAGGCAGTACTTTCCTCTGCTGCTGGGCATGATCAGATAGTCTGTATTGGAGAGAGACTCTTCGACAACTACATGTTGGGGTGGGGGTTTGTGGTATGAGCAGACCCTGGGCCGTATACATCAGTACAGCACCGTCACAGCGGGATTTGAGGGAACTGTGAACCTGGTCATTGCTGGAAGGCCAGATCTTTTCCTAGCTCAAGGAGGAGCCCAAGGAAGCTTTTTTTCCTCCCTTCAGCCTTGGAGCTGGATTCCAGCTGTCCCTCCACACAGCACATACAGCACAGCGTAACTGTAATATAATGCCAGTTATAAAATTGCTGGATAATGAGCAATTAGGTGGCAATGGAGAAAGAAAGGGAGGGAGAAGAGTGGGAATAGGGAACTTCCTCAACTCTCTAGGAGGAGATGGTGTCTCTGCACTTACCGTCAGCTCGAGGGCTTCGTTCAGGAGGCCGTTCCGCTTGCTGTGGAGGTACGCGTTGGAGCTGCCTGTTTTGGCCACTCGAATCCTCGCAAGCCGGGCTTTCTGCGGGGAAGGCAAACAAGCTGGAGTTAGAGCTGGGCACGCTGCGTGATCGGTCCTGTGCCGGGAGGAAGGAAATCTCGGGTTCTTGCTATACCTGCAACAGCCCGAGGGCGCAATGCGAGGGGCATGCGGACAGGACAAGGTGCTGTGAGAACAGCTAGCCCCAGTCTGTCTCCAGGAGTCGGATGAGTATGTGCATCTGGGGAACGTAATCTGCTGCAGAGTCTTAATAGCGTAAGATAGAAAATGGGGTACTGCAGATCCATTCATTCTTTCAAAAGTTAAGTCATTTTTTTGGGGTGAGGTGCACCCCAACTTCTCTTGGACCTGGTTTAGGATGACTGTGCGTGAGGTAGCAGTGTGCACCTGCTCTGCACGTGTGTCGCTTTCACTGCTCGCCTTCTCTGCAACGTGCCTGTGCTTGGTTGCTTAATCCTCTCTCTTTCAGCTCTGACATCTGTGGTGTCACTTGCTGTGCCTGGGCTGCAGCTAGCACGGTGACACCCCCGCCTGGGTGATGGGGGACTGTCCTCTGCACTGGCAGTGCTGGTTTATTACCTTTGGTATCTGATAACGTAAGACTGTCCAAAACCAGGCAACCCTCGACAAACTGACACAAGTCGGTCTGTGACAACACAGACGTTCAACTCCTCACTTTTATTTATCCCTGACCTTCCTGGTCTCCAGGGGACAAGTTACCTGGTAAAAAGCCATCCAGAATAAAGCAAACAAAAAAACTAACAAGGCCCTCTTCCTTTTTGATCACGCATTTTTTTCAGCAGCTCACGTTTTCTCTGCAGTTGTTGCCTGCTTCTCTGTCGAGTACTGATTTGCCTTTTTATTTTCTACTGTTAATTTATGACTAAAACACCATTAAAAGTAAATACATGAAGTAGCTGTGGCTATTAAAAAATAATTACATTGTTCTGTAGTTGAAAATGCTGCATAATCTTTTAAATAACATGGAGCTCGTGACTTTCCTTTCTAATTAGAGGTGCTAATGGATATACACTGTAGGAAGAGTAAAGCCAAGAGGCAAATATCTGCAGTGGGTCCAGAGAGTGTAATAATTCCAGGAGCTCTATTACTGTACATGCATGAGTGACTCTGGCCCTCAATATTTGAAAGATTTGTTTAACCTTAAGAGCTTCTGCTTAAGCAGACAATTTCTCAGGCAAAGACACGTACAGGATATTAGTTTGCAGCTTTAATTGGGTGACTATGACCAGTGTGAAAAATAGGTCTTCTTTTGAGACCCTAAAACGGGGGCATCCAAAATTGACTGTCTCTTCTATACTTCACCTAGATTTCATTGTCCCATTTTAACGTTAAGACTCCTAGTCAGTACATGAGAGCAAAATCTCTGATGCAGCTTACTCTGTGCTGGGGCCAAGGTGTCTCACAACCCTGACTGTCCCTTCCCCCCCCCCCCTCCATGTGAAAGGGCATGAGCTGTATTTGCAAGATGCAGACTGAGGATACAACAAGAAAATGCAATTGGAACTTCAGTGTTTCTGAAGACTTTCCCAAACTGCTGTGTTGCTTGAGGCCCCCAGTAAGGTTGGCCCAAGACTGGAGCAAAAAATGGGAAGACTACTACTTTTGAATGTGAGTTAGGGGGAGAGAGCAGGGGGTAAGGGACTGAAGGATATTCCATTTCCTAGTTACATGGCATTGCCTCTCTGTTCCTGTTAATTACATTGCCATTAAATTATTTCTTCTGTTTGGAAGTATATGCCTTTGTGTCTCTATTCCACACTCTTCACAATGATCCCCTCCCTTCCATAGTCGGGACAGGATGTTGGATTCAGTGATGGTCGTTGCAGTGAGGGTCTGATGGCAACCACAGAAGACTTCAATTTCTTTCTGTGCTTGACAATCTCTGCTCCTTTTCCAAAGGAGTCACCAGAATCCCTCAACTTACTTGCCTCACCTATAGCAGGAAGGGTTCTATCCTCATATTCAGCTCAGTCAATTGTTAAAGTGGTTGCAGTCTTAGGCTCCTGTAATGAACATTATTCCCTTTGCCTCCAGGCTAGCAGGGGATCAAATATTAATAGCTGTACTCCACGTGGACTGAAGATGGTTCGTTTCTGAGGTCTGTTCTCTTTTCTTCTTTGAAACAGGGCCACCAGCTATCTAAATAATTAAGCCCCATAGCTTTTGTAGTTTAGAACAGACACTGTTATTTTAAAAAATGTCAGTGGGGCAGGGCAGAAGTTAATCCTATTCTCCTTACACGAAAGATTGTCTAGGATAGTCACATTGCCGAACTCTGCTCCCATCATGATTAAATTTGGTAGATATCTTGATTAACTCAGCTAGAGAAGTTAATTAAAATAGGTGCCTAAAATCCGTTTGGCCCTCCAGACAGTTTCCCACGCTGGACTAGAAACAACTCTGAAAACATAGTTCATGTTTTCATGTGGAAGTCTGTACAAACGTGTGCCATCTGGAAAGCGTGTCTGTCGCGTGACAGGAGCTTTACATGGTACCTAGGTGTGCGCCGTACGTTAAGCAGGATGCAGCACTTTAATCGTGCCTGAGGGTGACGGAGGGTTCGAGTGCAGCAAAGCACTCCCCATCTGCGCAGAGGTTCGGCGCTGGTTTACGTGAGTGAGCAAAGCGGGTCGAGGCCACGGAGGGCACCTGGCAGCAGCGTCAGACTCGGGATAGTGTGGAAGCAGGTGAAAGCTGCCTGTTCCAGAGGAGTTTTGTGCGATCTGTTGGAACGGATTGGTCTGGTCCTGGCCTGCTGGCAGGGTTATGCTTTGGCAGATCAGGGGACGAGTGAATTACAGAGACAAAGCCTTGAGCTTGGGGCACCCCGTGCAAGCTTTGAAGCAGCAGTATTTTGCAGGGAACCGTATGATATACTGTCATACACCAAAAGTATTAGGCTGATGGAGTCTTCCAAATTCTGCCTGTATTTAACACGTGTGGGTATACTTCTGTCATCTCTGTCCTGCGGAGCTCGGTCTGGTCTGCAGGACAGAAGATGGGCAAGTGCAGGACCATGTTTTCCTGGCCATCTGCTGCAAATGCATTCTCTTCTGCTGGGGAGAGGGGGGAATAGCTGTCTTCTGCATTTTTGTCCCACAGATGTGACAGACTAAAGGTCATTAGGGCCAGGCCTGAGATCACTGTTACTGAATATAACCCCTGCACAGAGAGTCTAAAAAAGGAAGGGAAAACGGCACACTATGTCTGCATGTAGAGTGGTAAGAGGAGTTGCTAGGAAACCACAGGATCTCAAAATGCATATGACCTAATCTGGAAGATAATTTATATGATGAAAATAATACTACTAATGACAGCCACTTACAGGTTAGAATGATTAATTTGGTTATCTTGGAGCCCACGTGTTTCTGACAGCAGGATGGAAGGCATGTCTCTAACTTCTGGCTCCTTACTGCTTTTTAAGAAACTGGAGACTTGGAATAAGCAGGAAGGGCACTGAAGCCCTGTACGCACGGAGCGCTGAGGTACGGTGGGGAGGATGATGTAGGTGGTTGTCAGCATCCTTGGTATCTACGTCTCCTAAAGGAACTGACAAGGGAGAAAGAATAGCCTGTCTCCATCTTCTAGCTGCTTTGGAAAAGTGCGAAGAGCAGGAGTTGCTGGCCAGGAGAAATGCTTACCAGATGGCAGGCTCAGGAAACAGCTAATTATTATTTATTAATGACTTTCATCTAGTTCTTATGGAGATAACGTTCACTCTCAATTTATGTGGTATAATAAACTATTAAGTTACAACCTATGACATAATTTCATATTTGCCAGACATCTTCAGCTTTCCAGATCCTCTGTACCTGAGCGAGGAGATGGCTGGAGTACACGTATGTCAGGGACTACGTGTACGGGTCCTGTGTCCCCCCCTGCTGCCTCTTTGGACCTGAGCTGCTAGCATTATCCCTCACAGAATGGTTGAGGTTGGAAGGGTTGCTGCAGAGAGTCCAGTGGTGTGGTAGATGTGTGTGGCTGGTCTTTTAAGGTTGGAATGAAGCTGTTCTCAGAAGTAATTAATGTAGTACTTTTGGTCTGATTTTTATTTCCAAGGTAAAAAGAATCACAGCTACTCGGTAAGTGCTTGACTTTTTGCATTTGTCTGTACCTCTTGCTAGTTTGGGTCTGGACTTAAGTTGTGGATGGAAAGTACGTGGCTGATTTTAAGCTAACAGGCAGATTGTACACTTAAACAGGACTTTCCACAGACTTTACCACAGGGCTTGAAGGATGGAATGACCAAAAAAAAGTATTTTCTTGTAGTTAAGTTATCACCTTCCTAAAATGATCTTGCCTGTGGAACCTTTGATAAATTTTAGCATAAAATTCAGAAAGAAATTCAGCAAAGACTTCAATTTATGCTTCTGAGTGGGCATATGTAACTTGGAAAGGGAATGGATGAAACTTTCATCTGGTGGAAAATAGCTTTGCTCCCTGGCCTATTGTGGTAGTTTTTCCTTGCCAAGCAGAAAATGGGAAATGCTTCATTTAAAAAAAAAAAAAAAAAAAAGCATTCAAAAATAATAGAGTGGACAAGAAATGAAATGAATCTACTGTCTGTGGAGCGCTTTCCTCAATATAATCAGGCAGCACTGATCATCTGTCCTACTTCTGGCTCTGGGAAGCTGATAGGCCATCTTTAACAAAGCCTGGAAACAGGCTGGACTGCCAAATTAGGACTCGGGGTTATTACATGTGTTTGAACGCTGAGTGAAATAATGGCTGTTTAAAAAGCAAATGGCCCATATAATAAGGACTAGTTGTTATTCTGCTAGCCATGGCTCCATCTGGCTCTTGTAATAGGCAGGCAGCGGAGTTACAGCAGCGTCGGAAAAGTTGGTTTCTGCAGATCATCTTTCTGTCATTTTAACCTTTTTTTCCTAAGAAACAAAGTGTGCGTATTTGGACTTTCCTTCCTCTCAAATCTTTACATTAAACAGCTTTTGAGCCAAGTTTTAAATATGCTGTCACTTTTGCTTTGGGGGAGATGTTGTAGAGCTGCATATGGAAATTAGATAGTGTAGAACTCATTATATTCCTATATAATTTGATAGAACCACTTACAGTCAGACCTTGATCTTATTTTGGGCCTCTTCATTACTTTCCAGAGATGAAAGATTCCCCTCCCCTCCTCTGTCTTTCTCCTTTTAATCCTACCTTACCCTTGGCACCATTAAAGCAACAGAACATCATTTCAAATGCACTATATCGTTTAATCTTTTCCAACACTGAAGAACACGATGTTCGATCTATTTATAGAACAATGCACAGAATATGGAGTTTAATGGATCTCGGCTTCCCTACCAGTCATAGATACCCTGGCTGATTAAACCCAGGACTCTGAAGAAAGTGTTGTAATATGCAAAACTTGCGGAGAGAAAGGCAGGACAGTCAGGAAGCCCCTGGAGCACAGACCGGTCCCCTCCTATTGCAAATGTCCCTTGTACGTTTTCATCTTGAACTTCACATGCTCTGGCTTAAACATAGTGAAGCTCTTACTCCTACTGGGTATTTATTTTAGAACTTCATTCTTCTAACTAGGAAACTTCTGATTTCCAGTCTGCATGTACTTGTGGCCAACTTCATGCAGTTGCCATTGTATTGACATCGTGTTTTTACATAGGCTGTTCCCTTTCTGATGTTTGCTGCATTCTACAGGAAAGAATAGAATAAACATTATTTTTTGTAGAGTTTGACAATTCTCACTTTATTCCTTTGCTTGACATCTAAATAGTAAGCTTTTTTGGAGGGCATTTCACGTCTTTATCCTCTGTAGATGCCCTGCTTATTTCTAATACCTTTTTTGACTTATCTTTTTATCCACCCACCTGGTAATGGTTACAGTCAGATCTTGATCTCTAGAAGAACTGATCTATGGACAGTTTTTCCTCGATTGAAATGAGTTATACACAGTTACTGCATCTTGGCTGAAACCCAAAGCTTCCTCTATACTGAAGTTCCCACACTACTAGTCCAGCTGACTGACAAAGCTAGCTCTCTTCGCTTCTGAAGTTTGCCTCTTGAAATAATAATAACATGAATTCCTGCATATGCTTTTTTTGGTATTCTTAATGCTGTAACAGATTTTAGAACTTGGGTCAAAATCGCTCCAGGGATGCATGGTGAAAGAGGTGATGTGCTAATTGTAGCAGGAATCTGGTAGAGTTTGTTAGAGTTAGAAGTGAAGTATTATGGGGTTTAAATTAGGGTGTCAGAATTTGTCTAGAAATGTATTAATTAATAAACATCTCAGGAAGTGCCTCATGTTTTTCTGCATCGTTAATAAAGAGGTTGCTGTTCTCCGTGATTATAAAATAAGGTTCTGTGTTCCATGAAGGCAAAGCGTGATGAGCATCTGTCTGGCTGTGATTTATCTGTCTGTCTGTGTTTCCAGATCTCACTTCTATAACATCTTTCACACAGCTCACACCCCTAATTAATAGCTATAAAGTATTCAGGGGATGGAGAAATTAACAGAATTTGATCTAGTGTCACATGCTGACTTACTAGACCTGATAGATGAACACTAATTAATGGTGTGGAGGCCTGTGATTAGCTACAGAAAATGAAGGTAATTGCTTCACATAGTGCTGCTCACACCTTCCCCAGGATAATGGTGAAAATGGTGGGAATGGGGTTGGTGACCACGAAACTTTTGTATGAGACTCAAGAAAAACTAAGCTAAGTTGTAGAACTCGTGCCTGCCTTTCTCCTCTGAGGAGTGAAGACCAAGGGGAAGAGATGATCGAGGGGCTGTTTGCCTGCCTTGTTGCCTGCTCACTGGCAGTTGGAGTACGTGTCCTCTCTGATGCCTGCAGGACCCTGCCTAGCAAGGTGGGGTTAAGTGCGACTGGACAATGCTGTTGCTCCAGGTGGGATAGGACTGGGAGCTGTGCTCTGTCCCCTTCTCTGTGCTACCAGCTTTCAGCATTAATTGAGAGAAGCGTTGCTTGCTGGCAAATGGAAATTGCTCAGGAGTCGTCCTATGGCCATAAAGATGCTGTGAGGTGCAGGTAGCTTTATCACTGAAGCTGCTGCTTGTTGTTCCTCTTGCTCCTGGGGTCTCCGGCGGCAATCCCTTGCGTTAGGCTTCTGGGGAAGAACATCCATCACAAACCCATCCCATGGCCCTGTTGGATAAGTGAGGACTTGGAAGGATGCGTGTCTGTACTCATGTCCTTCTGTCACGTTGGCGGATGGGGAGGGGGAGGTCTGTCCGGGTGCTGTCCCTGGTGCTGGAGCGCTCCTGCTCCGCCAGCCGAAAGCTGCCGAGCATCATGGCAGCTGCTCGGGCCTTGTTTGTGCGTTCCAGCATCGCTGCGCCTTCCCTCTAGGATGGCTCCTCATTGTCCTGACTCAATCACTAACGAAGCCGGTGCTTCGGATGTGGACAGAACTGCCCTGGCGCCTGGATACCGGAGCTGGTGGACAATGCAGAATTGCTCTTTATTATCGTATTTGTTCGGAGCCGATGCTGGGTTCGGCCTAACCGGCTGCGCTTCTACGGAGAGCAGGTGGCTGGAATTGCTGCCAGGCAGCGTCTGCATAGTAAACAGAGTTCTGCTGCACTGGGACAAAGAGGAGAAATGAGGATCTATTTCCTATGGAGCAATTTGTCT
This sequence comes from Eurypyga helias, assembly GCF_000690775.1. NCBI lineage: Eukaryota > Metazoa > Chordata > Aves > Eurypygiformes > Eurypygidae > Eurypyga > Eurypyga helias. The sequence goes on from NW_010246878.1 coordinate 34,179, forward strand.
GGTGGATTGAACTGCTTTCCCTTCCTGCACAGTACTCGCGGGCAGACTGTGATTTCCCATGTACATATCTTGTTGAAAATTGCCTGCAGGTTTTATTCATGCTCTCGACTCCCTTGCCTGCTCCTGAACTATTCTCTGCCAGCATTTAGTGTTGCTCTGCTTGCTACCCATGGCTGGTCAGGAAAGCACACGCTGTTGTTTCTGCTGCTGTGTTTGGTGAGTTCCTGCACAGTACTCGCGGGCAGACTGTGATTTCCCATGTACATATCTTGTTGAAAATTGCCTGCAGGTTTTATTCATGCTCTCGACTCCCTTGCCTGCTCCTGAACTATTCTCTGCCAGCATTTAGTGTTGCTCTGCTTGCTACCCATGGCTGGTCAGGAAAGCACACGCTGTTGTTTCTGCTGCTGTGTTTGGTGAGTCAGCAAAGATAGATAAATATAAAATCCTGGGTATGAATAGTATTACCATAAGATAGTTTCATTTTATGACCATGTATGTGAACTAACTCTGCAGGAATCCACTGAACCAGGAAAAGAAGTGGATTTATCCCAGTTTTATGCATGAAAAAACCTGAATCACAAGGAGCGGAGCATGGAAGGATGATGCTGCTGCAGCTTCAGTGTTTGTCAAAACAGTGAGACTGGCTGTAGTGAGGAGACAAAGGAGGATGGCAGGCTCCTGCCCGTGCCTGGAAAGGGCCTGCCTCGTGCTGTTTTAGAGCCTGGTGTGATGCTGAAGCTACCAGCAGTTATTGTGTGATGGGATTTTCATGACCTTCAAATGACAAAGACTTGCTCTGAGTCAGACTTTGCAGACCAGTGCTGCTGGGTGGAGTGGGAGGAGTGGAGTAATGAGTCGAGGACTTCTCAAGTTGGGCTGTGTAAGACATCTGGCAATGTGTAAGCAGGGAAATTCTGCAGTGGCCCTTGGGAGATGTGCTGGTAGACTGCAGTGTTCCTATCTATCTAACATGCGGGATTAGAGGACTGAGAGACCTCTGTCGCTGTGCCAGTGACAAATGTTGCTCTTCATCTGCTTATCACTGTCATGGTACAAATTAACCGCAAATAAGCTTTACTATCATTTTACATCCACTTCTAGTTATGTATTTTCGTGACCTGGCAGATATATCCATACCTGTTAATCTAGACGTAACCATACATTGCAGCTGGTGCAGGGGTGTTCAGGCTGTATTGGTTATGTAGCCTGGGAACTGCATGGGAGCTGATCTGCACCCACCCCACTTGATTCTGTGTTACGTAAGCAGAATGGTAAAATAAATAACTAGTTAATAATGGTAATGGCAAGGAATCTGATCCCTAAAACCCCCTTCCAAAGTAGGATAGTGCTTCCCAATGTTTTTTGGCTGGATGTTTTGTTGCGGGTCTCCTTGACAAGGCAATTTCAGCTTGCTTTTATGTAGACATCTGGGATGAAGTGGGCAACATCAGCCATTACAAATCCTACCAACTGTGCTACATAATGAGCCATCTGGACAGAGGCTGCCATGGACAGTCTGGCCTTCCGTTGGGTGGTGAAAGGGGACACGGTCGTGCTGAGGTGACCAAGGAGGGACCCCAAGCATAGATTAGTTAGATTCTTACCCAGACAACTGCCTGCAATGCACATGACTGAAATATGATGTGAAAAGGCCTCAAGGCATGAAACAAATGTATAGTGGCTTCTGGATATGTGTGGAAATTACTTCATCTGGGCATTGAGCCACTCTGACAATGGGCTTAATCTTGAGGTGTATGGGCTTGCTTTGAACGCTGAACCTATAAGCTCTAGCTTATCAATGTCAATCCTTCCTTCTGAGGAGACATCTACTTGTCTTATGCAATTTGGTACCTTGGGAATTTGAGCTAGCTGAATGGGTGGAAAATGCCATTTTGCTTTCCTGGGTGATATGGAAGAGAAGAGAAGAGGAAGGATTCCTAAATGGTTGATTTGTTTGTGTTTTTCTCCCTGAGCTGTATAAGGGAATGTGACAAACACCAAACAGGAAGAAGAGAAAGAGGTACCTACCCCAGCCAATATGAAATCTCTCTCTCTCTCTCCAAAAAAAAAAAACCAAAACAAAACCCCAAAAAAACCCCAAAACACCAAAACCCCAACAAAAACGCTCTATCCCCTGTCAGAAACTGTTAAATACCAACAACAACAAAACCACGTTCCACACAGATTCATTGTGGTTGAAAAAAAAAAAAAAGTTTTTAAAATGTCAGCCAGCTCCAGTTTTAACCTTATTGTTTCTCTCTCTCTCCTTAAGTTCCCAACCTCATCCCCTGCTGGGAACTGAGTCATGTTCTGTCGCTGAGCTCTCCTTAGACAGCTCACAGCTTTGCTCGAGTCGCTTTTTCTGGCCGTTTTGTTCCACGCTCTGAAGTTCACTAACCCACCTCCAAAATTTAGGGTGTCAGCTGAAAAACAGAACATTTCAAAACTGACTCCTCTGCTCTTCAGCAAATCAATTATTATAATGGTCTTGTTATTGACAGGCGTGTGGGCCGCCTTTCTCATGGGTACGGTGATGATATAAATCTAGTATTAAGAATTCTCTTCATCACCATCTTCCCTCTTCATCCGTTCTGCTGACTGCAGTCCTGTTTTCTGTGCCTCTGGGAGTGACGGCTGGGTCTGGAACAGGCTGTTTCTAACGTGCCTCTTAGGGAACAATCAGAAGGATGCTTGTGTCCTTACTCCTTCCTTCCTTTTGGCTGAAGCCTCTTTTTAGGCATCTCCATAGTTACCTCTTCATCAGCTTTCGGAGTCATAGCTGCCTGGATGCAACCATCTCACAAGTAGCTCTCACTGTCAAGAATAACCTTCCTCCATCTCCTTCCTCTCACTGACTTCCATCTGAAAAGATACGGCTTTTTCCTTGCCCCTCTTTTTCCTTTCTTCTGCTGATGTTGGCTCTGTGATTGAATGCTTTAATTCATCCACCAGGCAATGTGTCCACTTCTCTGCTTCACCTCATTTATACCATCGAGTCTTTGATAGCCTGTGTTACAGTTTTGCAGTGGCTCTGCAAAATTATTGTCTTGGGTAGCCCATTCCTTGCCTAAATCTGGGTGTTTGGTTCTTTCCTGGAAGCCTCGAGGATTAAATGAGAAGTCTATTTCAAGGATTTTTGCAGTACATTGCTTGTTCTCATAGAGTCAAAGGCCACCAGATAATAAATGAAATGAATTGAACAGACTAAGAAGCTGTAGTCCTCAAAAGCATATTCACTGCAGACCTGAAACCAAGCACTGTGATTACAGGACTTTTGTATTCGCAGACGACAGTTTCAGTTTAGCCACTGTGAAGTGCACCGCTAAAACCACGCTAATCCCTCAGAGATTATCAGTATCTTGTCTCGTTTAGCAAATCTAACCATTAAATGATAAATGCACTTTAAACAGGGTATTTTTTCACAGCATCTGAGCATTAGTTTCTCCCTCCTCTGCTGTGCGAATGCAAGGAGGCATACTTTGTTGGGTAGGAGGCCTCTTTCTGAAGATTTGGTTTTCCTCACACTGAGATGATCTACAACAATTTAGCTAAATTTTAGCCCTGGGTGGGGCTGGTCTAGAGACCAGTTTGCTTTGAGCTGTTGTTCCTATTTCCAAATGATTCAACTGCCACTCTACTTCCATGTGCCTTCTGGGGCTCTTCAAAACTGGTTCTAACGTGCTTTTGAGGACTTAGTGTCTTCATCTGCATGGGTGCAGGGAGTTGGGCCTGACAGCCACACAGGCTTAACCTGTAATGGTCTATTGCCCTCCTTACTGTAATTTTTTTCTGTCTTACTGAAAAGCTGCTAGTGCCCATTGCTCACATTTCTGAGAGCTCCTGTGCAGGTTATGGCCAGCTTCTGTTTCCCAAGGGAAAGCAGCGCTGGAGCCGGTGGGGCTGTACTGCTGTAGTTGGTTGGACTGTATTTGGAGCAGTTTGGGGAGATGCCCAAGGGAATCCCTAGTTGTTTTTTCTGAAGCATTGTTCCAAGAACAGAAAATCCCAGCAGAACAAACTATCTTGGCTGCACTTGGTACAGTCTTTCCATCTGAGGGACCCAAGTTGGTTATTTGAAAGCTGGACGAAGAGAAGTCATTGGTCCTGGGAGATTAAGGATCAATAGAAGCTGCCATAACGCTTTGAAAAACACCTTTCTTTAAGTATTTTTGGGAAGAGGTCTAGTGTGGTGTTCTGCTTTCTTCCTTTTTTTTCCCCTTACTATTTGTGCAAAGACAGGGCCTTGGGTTTTAGTACTGGCTCTTTGCTTAAAGACACAAGATTACATTTGCCTGTCAGCAACTAGGGTTTACTCAAGAAGGGTTGTTCTTGCGGGATTTTTGACCAGTGTCTGAGTCTAGAGGCCTATAACCTGTAAACCTTGAGAGCGAAATCTGCACTTCTGGGATCTCTGCACTAAGCTAAGGCTGCGTCTGTTCTAGTCGCTCCCGTATGACCTGGCAATCTTCCAGCTGCATGTTTCTCCACTGCCCTGCTCTGGTGGGAATAAAGCTGTGGCTTGGTGCTGCATTCGCTCAGGCTCTAACTTCTGAACAATGAACCGGTTTACTTTTTCTGCTGCTACTAAAGGAGCGGCATTTCAGTTGCTGTTAGTAGCTGCCTCTGCTTTCTCTTTCTAGGGTTGAAAAGTGGGAGGTGTAGTCTTCCAACCAGCACCAGATACTTGCCTCCTTCTCATTGCACCCATGCTGCAAACCCAGCACCACGAGAGACTCCAGCTTTATTTGAATTACAAAGTCATTCTATTGTCAAGCCTTTTAAGTGTCAAGTTCTCTTCTGAAACCAAAGGCTGTGACATTCACTACAGAACAGCATCATTTCAAAGTCAGGAAGGTCTATTCTTAGCACATCAGTCAAAAAAAAAAAAAAGGTCTTGGGGAAGAAAAACCACAATTTAACCAAAATGAACCTTGTCAGAAATGCTCAATTCATCTTCCACTCAGATTGATCTGGTCCTTGCTGCATGCCAGAGGACAAAATTTGATGACGCAGCACAATAAATTAAGATTGCCAGATCTCTTTATAATTAATTCTCTTGCAGTGCAGGTTTGGCAAAGAAAAAATTATCTTCAAAGTGATTAAATCACTGGTAGTTTGATTTTGGGTGTGTTTTGTTGTTGGTTTTTGATGTTTGTTTTTTAAAGGAACCTTTTTTCCTCAGTTAGTTGAAGAATAGGTGCTGATGAGTAACAGCCGTGTCCCCGTATTTTTTTTTTTATGCTATTTAAATACATCCCCTGCTAGACCAGCGCCTCCTCAGCAGTTACGAGCCGAAAGCTAAGAGTGAGCACATCATAACCCAGAGGGACACGGGGGCTGTGCTGCGTTTTCCTGTCTCCTGGAGTGCAGCCCCTCAGAAACCCCCACTGTGCTGGAGAGCCCAGGTTTGCTCACACTCTGACCCTCAAATCTGTGATTGTCACATCTGGCCAATTTGACTTTTTCCTTTGTTATTTCTTGTTGGAAAACCTTCAGTCTGAGCTCGTAAAATGAAGAAATAGGGGCTACACCCTAATCTTGACACCTTCTTGTACATGGTAATAGTTATGATTTTGGAACTAAATAGAACTTCTACAGTATTTACACTAACACAGACCTTACAAATAACTTGCTCTTTAATTAAAATAGAAGAATAATTCATTTAGCACGCCAGAAACTTGGCAAGGATTTCTGTGTTACGTCTTCAAAGCTGCATCCTCTGAACTCTGCTTGTAAGGAGCTGCTGCTGGTGGGCTTTGCGCTTTGAGAGTGCGAAGGGCTTTTTCCAACCTTCCCGAAAAAGCCGTGCAAATGTCTTTGAGTCTTTAATTAGCCGAGGACAGAGTTTTAACTGTTACTGGAACTTTCCTATTCCTGAAGTTGAGGTTCGATTCACTGGAGGATGGTGCTGGAACAACTATGTGATCAAAGCAGATTTGTAACGTCCCCATATACGTCCTGGCCATCTCCAGAGAGACTGTCATTAATGTGCTTCTCTCATTCTCTTTAGTATTCATGCAGTGACGATCATGTGAAAATTACTCACGCTTCTGACTTGAGAAAACTTTCTTAGCCCAGAAATTCATCCAGTATCAAGGGAATTAGAAATTCAAATGGAGGGAAATTATACACTGTGTGTGTCAATACAGCAAGCCTTACAAAAGCTGCCATCAGTCACATCAGCGAGGAAGGTGGTGGTATGTTTCCCTGTCACCAAGGGGATCACAGTCCAACAGATCAAGGAAAGGGTGAATCAGAACAAGAAACTTCAGGAGCTGCCCGGAGAGGACAACCTCATCCGAGAGCACAGACTGGAGGCAGTTCTGGGGATTCTTGCCTATTTATTTGCTGCCTAGGCTGTTCTGTCTCTCGCTGGGGTTCTGTGCCGTTTCAGTAGAAGTGCTTCCTCTCCAAGTCTTGGATTATTTAAATGAGCTATTGCACACCGTCCCCTTCACAAACCTCTCTGTGAGCACTCCAGTCCTTCCTGTGCATTGACACCATGTTCCTGTGGCAAGTTAAGCCCAGGCACCTTATGCCTGGTGTAGCCTCACGTTGGGAATCCCACTCTGCAAATCACTTCAGTGCATTAAATGGATGCAATGATCCATGCTGGTTTCCCACTGTCCGGCTGCTGACTGAACAGACTGGACTTCCATTATGGTATCTTTAGAATGCCTTTTTTTTTTTTTTAAGCTATATTATGTTGTATGACTAAGCAGATAAACAACTCTCCCTCAAAAACACCTCCCAAAATCACTGCAGTTTAATGCTTTGCATGTAAAATGCCAAACCTAATGCAGGTCCGTGTAAAACCCAGCAGTGACTTATGGAGACCGCAACTCATTCCTGCCTGATTCTCTAGCTGCTGCACTCCTGAAGTGTTTTGACTGCCGGATTTTGTGGTTTTATAGGTCTTGTATCTCAGCTCTCTGCTGTCAGCATCCTGAGATGCAAGAAGTAGGCATGGCCCAGGTGCTTGCCTGGAGCAGAAATAGCACATCTTTCTACTACTGTTCTCCATCAGGTCCCCTGAGTCTCGAATTTCTGGCAGACAGCAATCCATAGGGAGGAAAAAACCCGGACTTTTTAGTTTGCAGTTGTTGTAATAACCTGATTCTGGTTTTGGTGTAATTTAGCAGGGTGAAATAGAGATAGAATAAATCTGTTATAATTTCTTAGTGAATCAGTAAGCTCGTACAGGTAAAAACTGTTCAGATTTTGGAATACTTAGCAATCCCCTCACGTTTCCAGGGGCTTTTGTGCATTCCCAGTGTTCTGTCTATGTTACAGCCTGCAGCTTTGAGGGGGTTATGTGTACTGATAAGTATATGTTTCTGGATGGGTGTGTTCAAAACTCCAGAGAGACAACAGGAACCAAGCAGGCAGAAAGATAAACAGCTCCTGTTAATGATTTAAGGGTTTATGAGTGTACGTATACATTTATCTCAGACTGGTAGGAAGCAAAGGTGAGCAATAAAAGCCCTGCAGCTTCTGATCTTTAAGATGCACCACTACGCAGTGCATGCAGTGTACTAGCTCGTGTCCCTACGGGTGTAGGTAGTTCCAAGCGTGTGTGACGGTAAGCCTGCACAGGCGTAGGCAGATGGCTAGGTGTACACAGACTGCCGTCTGCCATGCTTGGAACTGTCGCAGCCCCGCGGTGACGAGCCGGCGCTGAGGTTTCCCGGCAGCTCTGAGCTTTTCGGCTTACCTTCTGCGCTCTCCGCTTGTCGGCTCTCTGGTTCTGGTGGTAAATCCGGCTGAAGTTGGAAACGATGACTGGAACCGGCAGAGCAATGACCAGCACCCCGCTCAGGGAGCAAATGGAGCCAAAGATCTTCCCAGCAATTGTCTTGGGCACCATGTCACCATAACTAGAGGTGGGGGAAAAAACACAGAGAAGCCCCTCCTTCAGACAAGTGCAAGGGCACCAAAAGCCTTTCCAGGTTCCCTGAGTGGCGGCAGCGTGAGCATCCCGGTCAGGCACTAAAGCTCAGAAATCCACCGTGCGATTAGTTCGCGTGGTGCTGTCGTACTGGAGATGACCACTTACACCACGCTTTGGCAAGGAAATAAGCTAAACCGAAGAAAGGCACTTTTGTCACAGGCTAGATGTGCCAGCTCAGGCAGCTGCTGAGCACGTTACATTCACGTTTTCGCTCGTTTAGGACCTACCTCTCCATATAGAGGAGCTCTAACAAAGTCAAACTGTACATCTGCTTCTGAGCAGGTTCCTACAGTTTCATTCCCTTGATTCCAGGTGCAAACAAGACCTGATTTGCACTTCCATTTCAAAATCCAGCAGTTTCCTTGCCATCTGCCCAGTCAGAAATTTGGGGTATGTTCAAGGTCTGGATTCACTAAAGGGCAAATTCCCAGGAATACGAGACTGGTGTTCAGACAAACCTCTGCACTGGGTTTGACCCAGCAATCTTTTTCAACAGTTGTAATTTGTATGTTAAATAATACCAGCAGAATGCAAGATGGACTAACCCATTTTAGGGAGATGGAAGGTGGTGCTGGTTTGGATTCTGTGGATCCTACACCACAAATCACTGCTCTGAGCTTTACTCTTATTTGCTGTTTGTGTTTTTACTTTGCACATTGCAAAAGCCTCCTGCGGCCGTTTCATACTTAAGCTTTAACGCTGTCCTGGGAAGAAAACCAACGTGCTGTGCCTTATGGCTACGCACCAGTGCCGTAAGAAGGAGCGTGGCTGTTATTCCCTCGACTGCTCTGGGACTCGGACCCCTCATTGCCTGCACTGGCTCACCGAATGCTGCGTTACAGCAAAGGAAATGGGGATTTTGAATTCCAATTTACAGTTTGGCCTGACACAATCCCCACGGCGCAGCCCAGGTTATTGGGCCTCTTAATCCTAGCCACCTGCCCCATTGCTCAGGGTACCCTGTCTCGCAGCACAGCCTCTGATACCCAGCAGGTGCCAGATGTTGGCAGTGCAGATGTGACCCATGTTCCATGGATGCGGGGATCACCTCCATGCGGGCTCCTCTTCCCCTACGGTTTGCCCTCTAGAAGTGACTTCAGTGCTTTCTTCTGCATATGGCTGATAAGCAAATAAAAACCCACCCAACAAGCAGAATGTGGATCGCAGCATGTCCTGGTCACGTAACAAAAAGCTCATTTGTCGCAAATGCCCGAGAGTACGACGGGAACGTGATTAGCACAGCCACTGACTGAATGCACAGGCCGTGTCTCTGAGCTATTACACGTGTGCGTGCAAATGTATATTGATATCAATATTTATTGAAGTAATTTTCATCTGGAGGAAAGCAAAAAACAAGCAATGGAATAACATTCTAAAAAACCTCTCTCGTACCGAAATGACTGTACAAACCACCTGGGTGCGGGAATCCCTAAAGCACCTCTATGACTCAGGACACAGACTGTGAAATCCCTCTATGAGCAGGTTTATGTGACCTGGCTACGCCCTGGAGTAGAAGAGAGGCCCTAGGCACTACAGCCTGCTGAAGTTTTGCATTGGACAGGGAAAGGATGCCAAAATTAAAATCTGGGCCTGAAGAAGACATCCCTTCTTTCAGGGTGCTTGAAATCTGGAGAGGCCCCTCGTTGCTCTCAGATGGTGTTTGGGATTTCTGTGCCTTTCTTTGGGATGTTTCTGATGCAGCAAACATTGGAAAGCAGTGTTTTATAGTTGAGGCTCTATTTTTATCTTTGATGTTTGCATATGACCAGCAAAGAGCTTTTATGGGAATAGAGTTGTGCTAAGACTAATTTATGTCCAAGGGGAAGACCGAATATTTCAACACACCGTTTTTTATCAGCTGAACTTCTCTCCCTTGTCTAAGAACTCATTGGTATGAGGGTCTGCATTACAGCAGAACTCATTGCACATTAACTGCTTCCTCCTGGGAGTCTCTTGGGCTCTCCTAGGCTGGGGGGGTAGACAGTGTGGCCAAGCAACTGGGTAGAAGCTTATCAGCGCTGGGCTCTCACACTTGCTTGTTTCCTAGGAAAGGCTGTGTTTCAGGCTAAGTGGTGGCTTTTCTTTTTGGGAGTGTGGGGATTGGTGTTCTTTTTTTTTTTTTTTTTTTTTTTGGTGTAACCACTTCAGGCTTTGCTAGCTAAGGCTTAATAATTATCCCAAACAGAATCCTTTTCCTGCCTTCATCTGCATTAAAACTCCTCAGAATACCTCAAATCAATAAAATCATATTTATGCCTATTAACTTTTTAGCTGCTGCTTTAGGCAAAAACAGTTTAATAGCTCCTGCTAAGTGACAAGGTATTCTGCCTCATTTAACACTGTTCTAAAAAAAATAACCTTTCTTACTTTTCTCCTGCCACCCCTTAACACAATAAGGCTGAAAATTAATCATATGCCTCAAACATGATCTCGGTGACCTGAAGCACGGAGAGAAAGCCCTTCTGTGCATTTGTAGAAACTCTAATAATAAGCGTCTGGCTCACAGCCTGCCTTGTAGAGTTTTGTTCTTTGGTGCAGACAGAGAGTTACCTCATTACTTGGGACTTCAGAGAAGGTGCTTTAAAACACCATCAGGAAAGATCAAACTGTCTGGAGCGTGGAGGATCTTGCTGGGGCAATGCAGAACTTCGTTTGAAAAGCTCCTATGAGAGATACTGCGAAGTCTTTTGCACTAGCTGGAGCAGGCTGCACAGGAACGAGACCTGAAACCTGTAACACTGACTTGTGGATCTACCGCCGCGTTACCTGCGGGGGGAACGCTGCCAGAGTCATCCCTCCCGGTCTGCCTGGCGCCTCGTGTGCTTGCAGCCATCTTCTCTGGCTTTACTGGGCTGGCCTGTGATGGGATATGGACGTTTGGAAACGTCCTGGCTTTTTGAGCACAGTAAAACCCATCTGGAGCCCCAGCACAAGCTGGAGCCTCGTGCTTAGAGAACCCTCCCGTTGACTTTGGGGTTTGGACTGACCCTGTAAAGTTGCAATTGTTCTGCTCCTGTATTGACATATGCAGCTACTGCAATATTAATTGCTGGAGTGACTATTTTTGTGCTGATGGAACCACGAGGTACTAATGGCCACATGGCATATTTATAACAGATACAGCGCCAAGTAATCTCAAATATTGGATTTCAGTTAGTACTAATTGGGCGTTTTAAACCCAAAACTTCTCTTCCCCAGACTGGAATGAGAGGACTCGACTTTCCCGTCAATTTGTTTAGTAAAAGGCAACTTGTCACCTAAAAAATTTCTTCTACATAAAGTGCATTTTAAGTAATTCATCAATAATCTCATTAGAGCAGCAAGAAGATGGAAGAGTTAGGTAATGATTAACACTCAGAGGGTCTAACGGGATGTTTGAGCGTGTAATAGAACAATGGGAGGCTGCAAATTCCGTAGACACTTAATGTGACCTCTAGTAAATAATTTCAGGTTTCTGTACCTCAGTTCCCCGTTTATGAAATGGCAGCTGGTCGCTTGTTCTTTGCCTGCTTGGTTAAGTAGGTGCTGGGTTCTCTGGAGCAGGAGCTGCCCCATATTCTGAGTATACCCAACACCCAGCAGCGACCCCAAAGTGCTCCTGCGTTACAGATATTAATAATGCAAGGCAGTTGTGGGGAAATGTGGAGAAAACACAGCCTGCTCGTGGCTCCGTGCTCATCCAGAGAGAAATGCTTTGTATTGGCTAGGTTAGGTGTGGAGCGTGCCTAGAGATAAACATCTTTTCTGTTTATTTTGCCAGGCATTGAGTTAGACGGCAACAGATTCCGCCAGGTTTTAGTTGCCGAGTTCATTGCTCAGCTTATGGGCTGGGCTAGGGGACATAGACCTGCTGCCAGATGAGTGCCGGGCCGTGCGAAGGCTTGTGACCTTTGCTGCAGTCCCTTCAGTGCTCTGGGCACCGATAGTGGCTCTGGAGCCTCGGCACATTGCATCCCGTGTTTCAAGTGACGTAGCTTTGGTTTGTCCCCTTTTCTCCTGGTGTTCCCTCCCTTTCCTACCAAGGAAACGCTGTGAACACAGACTCCTACCCACTGTACAGGTAATGTAAAGTTAAGTAAAGCCTTAAACAGACAAGCCAAGAAAAAAAACCATACTAGGGAATTACTTTTAAGTGGTCTCTCCAGACTGTGAATGCAGAATTTCAACTTTTTTTTTAATTTATTTGTGCTGTGGGTTCTGTGTTCTTTGGCTATAAAAGGGGTCATATGTCACTCACCCTAATTAGCAGCTATTAGCCTTGACGGCATAATGTGCTGTTGTTTTCTCTCATCAGTACAGAAAATGTTATCAAATAGAGGTCGCTGCTGCTGAGATCTGGTTTCAGCAGTGGAGGTGTCTGGACACTGCTTAGCTCCCCAGCTGGAGACAGCAATAAATAAGGTGCTGAACAGCTCATCAAAGACTCTAAAAATAGACTCTCAGCAGCATCTCTCATGATCCTATCTCTGTGCAGCGTTCACAGACCTACGCGCAGGGAATTGTAGTCAAGAAGCTGGAAGATCCTGTGGTATAGGGACATCGGAAAGTGCTGGAGCAATAACAACTCTGTGGGGACAGTGAAACAACTTTTCAGAGGATGCTCTTTTCCAGCAGCCTCTTTATGTGCCAGCAGTATAAGGTACCTCTCTGGGCAGGGGCTTACAGTTCGTAACTTGTCATTTTCTATAGCTCTTGTCTCCACTGGTTTCTCTAGGTGTAGGGGAGATAAGAGTGAGACTGAAAACTGATAAACCTGTATCCCAGCCTGCCTTCTTGCCTGCAAAAAGACCTGTCTGCCTCTGGACAGAGCGTCGGGTCCAACACCCTTCTCTTCTCCAGAGCCGGCTCAAGGACAGTCAGGCCCCAGCGAGCTCGGGGAGTCCCCATGCACGCTCCTGTGCCCCCGATGATTTGGTGAAGGTTGCAGGGCTGGCTCGTGGATCCAAGTGGTCAGAAGAGGACTGTGCTTCTGGTCGCTGTGTTTAAGCAGTCAAGCGACTTGTCCTGCCCAGTGGTGCAAAACCTTATGGTTTTCACGCACAGCCTGTGAAAGCTGAAATATCTCATGGAGGAAGGAAAGGGAAACAATGCTCCTTCAAATTATTTAGTATTTCTGCCTTATGCTGGCATCAACAGCTCTTTGAGAGCTGCTTTATCTCTCTAACCTTTTGCCCAGCACAGCAGAGTCAAAAGAAGATTTCACTCCAGCCTGTAAGCTTCTGCATTTGGGACAATAAGGACAGAATAATAACATTATGTACTGTACAATAGAATATGATTTTGAAAGCCTTTTGCATGAAAGAGAGAGAATAAAGCATGGAATTAGCATGTAGCTTTCCAGGTGCAAGAGATCCTTTTTTTATATACTGTAGGTAAATCACTATGAAATGTTTTGATTTGCACAAAGGAGAGGGGAAAAAAAAGGTGCCTAAAATTGAGCTAGAATGTCTCAGTTGCTTTGCAAGGCTGTGCGCGTTGCATCTGACAGCTCAGAGGAGCTCATGTCCCTCCACTTAATAGGTACAAGTCCAGCGTAATCATGCTAATGCTGCCTCCAGCCCCCAGTGAAATAATGATCGTGTCACTTCCAATGAGACGATGAAAACAAAAGCAAATATTACTCATTCCTTTCTTGGGTTCGCACATGATGAGCGAGCAGGGAATTAGCAGCTATGGTGTGGGGACTGGGGACAGCTAGAGCTTTCCTTTAGGGTTTAATTCATGGTTCCTCTGCCACATGAGCCGTTTTATCTGCCTGGCTGGAATTGCCCCATCCAAACCCACAGCTCTCCGCAGCACAGGGAAAACGGGGGCTGTTTTCCTGCCCGGCTGGGTTTTATCCTGTCACATATTTGTGCCCGCAGGTACGCAAAGATGCTGTTGCCTTTTTCAGCAGGGGCATACAGACTTTCACGTCTGAGTCGTTAATTCCTGTGTACTGGGAAGGTGGGAGGAGGGCTCTGGAGCTACCCAGGCAGCGATATCCTCTGATGGATTGAACGCAGAGATGCGACATGAACCAGTGATGGAGCACTCCTGAAGTCTGAAAGTTTGGCTTTATAGCCTCAGACAGCTCTGCTTTCTATCTGATTTTTCTATGTCTGTAATGGAGATAAAGGTATCTTTGGAGCCCTCCCAGTCAAGTGTTGTGAGGTTTAATTGATTAATGCTGGTATGATATTTTGAAAATACAGAAGTTTTTGGAAGGTGTTTTGCAGACACAGACTTGGTAATCCCCGCCCATAAGCAGTCTGATGTGTTATGTTGGCTTTCAAAATACGCTAATCCTCAAAGGGATGGGGTGTGCTGGTGAAAAACCTGACACGTGAGGGGGCTTGGGGTGCCTCCTGGAAGAGCATGCTGTAAACAGAGCCGTAATGGCTTTGAGGCAAGAGAATCTATAAACAGGCTGTCAAACGGCAGACTCGAACAGCAAATCGGCTGTGTCCAGGGAAGTACAGAGCTATTTCATGCTAGGATTCTTCTACATTAAATATGCCTACTTTCTGCCTTGTTTTGAGCTGGGCAGCTCCCCAGCTGCGTAGTCAACTTCTGCAATATCTGGCTTGGTTTTACACTACCGTTTTCTTCTTCCCCGGCATATTTTATCTCTTAATGTTTTCATGGATGCTCTCATCCTCCCTAGGTGTTCCACTGATGCTCCGTCCATCAGCCAAGCTGCGAGGGATGAGCCCTGCAGATGTGTATCAGTGCTAGCAGTTGTAGCTTATCTTCAGTGCTCGGATTCCTTTTGATTTTTGGTAAAGCTGTGGTCAGCAGTTACTTAGTAGGGATTTTCCAGCTAATGTTGCCTTTTTGGTTTATAAATTAATATTTGCTGTTTGAGTTTTGTGTAATAAAAGGACCGAGAAATGCAGCTGAAATCCTGAAGAAAGGCCCAATGCTGTTAGGCCATTTTCTCATACGAACAGTAGCGAATGTGCAACAAAATGGGAAGATGGGACATTGAAAACAGAGGGATTTCTGTACGGTGCAAGAAGCCATCTCGGTGGAACTCACTTTGTCAAGATGTTGTTGGGAAATTGCTAGAGATTCACAAAAGGGTTGGTCAGCTGCTTTGCATTAACACTGAGACTTTGCAGTTACATCAGTTGGGATGGAAAAAGATCACCGAGGAGATGCAAGTTCTGTTGCTTCTCTTAACAGTGAGACTTGAAAAGAAAGGTGGGTTATTCTCTAATGACTTGCTCAGGGGGGATCTGTGCTTCTGGGTAGTGCATACAAACCCTCACCGAAGCCATATTAAAGGATTAGGTGGATTTGGGGTCTGTTGTAGCCTGCTCGTTCCTGTACTTGTACAAGCAAGGTGACCTGACTGAAGGTCTCTGCTACCAGTTGCTCTCATAAACGCTCTTTATAACAGCAGGTACTACCCAAAGAAACAGGAGTGTTTATGTAGACTCGGGAATAAACTGAGTAGGTTATTTAATATGCTGAGGGTTGAGAATACTTAATATATGCACACACTGGTTCCATTTATTCCTTCTGGCTTGGATCAACTTCTCAGCCTGTAGGCAGTTAAAACAGATGGTCTGAATTTGGGTAACATTCAGACCTTGAGTTGAGGCTAAAAATGGAATTTCATTGGCAAGGAAAGTAGGTCAGAAAGCTAAAGCCCCTAGTCCTAAAATGATGAAAGGCATCTAATCAAGTGTTCTCTATTACCATTCATTAAAAGGAGCAGGGGAAGAAACACTATTAGAGACCTTCGGAAGAGGGATTACAATGGAATCGTGAGCACCCTCCTTCCTGCAAGGAGACCTGTGTGTTGGCAAATCTGTATTGGTGTGAGACATGGGGTGACCATGAAAGTTATTCCCTAATTCCTGCAGCTGGATGGGAGCCACAGCAGGGTGGGAGTGGTGTTCTTCAGAGGAACATAAGGAACTCTATCTTCAGCTTCAGTCACAGGAGTGCTGAGTGGAGAGCCTCTTTGCATATCCTTTAGTAATACCTTCCTCACTAATAACCCTTTCCACACTAATGCTGTCATCCACTTGACTCGGGTTCTGTAATTTCATTGCCTCTGCAAATTGTGACTTGCACCATATCTGAGTCTTTGTCAGGGATTTCTTTGCCTGTCATCATTTTCAAATGTATGCCAACTGCTAGAAATCTTCCTTCCATGTAGCCAACAGGGATTATTCTAAGGAATCGGGAACCTGTACCAGTTAACACAGTGGTTCCAGTGTTTCAGCCCTTGCTTAATAATAAACACACACTTAATCCCTGTTCACTGGAAAGATGTTTGTTCAAATATATATATTTTTTTTAAATAATTTTTTAATAAGATCATGTAATCACAGAAGAGTTTGGGTGGGAAGGGACCTTAAAGCCCACCCAGTCCCACCCCCTGCCATGGGCAGGGACACCTTCCACTAGACCAGGTTGCTCCAAGCCTCATCCAGCCTGGCCTTGGACACTCCCAGGGATGGGGCATCCACAACCTGTCCCAGTGATGAAGATGAGGGTTTGTTCTTTGCATTTGGCAAACCCAGGCTAATACACTGTCATTACTTCTCTCCCTTTCCCCTCAAACTGCTGCTAGAAAGTACTTCTCTCTGCATGGAGAATTGCATCTGGAACACTCCATTGGTCTATGTAGCTTAGAAATGATGTGCAGGGTAATTGTGTCCTGCCTAACTGAAACAAGTTTACTACATTGTACACATCTCACTGAAGAAAAACACCTTTTCTTGGGTTTCTCCGTGACCACTTAATAAAGCATTAACTAGTTTTTCCCAAAAAAGGGATGTTTAAACTGTTGATTTAACAATTCTTCAGAGAGAAAGAATTGCCTTGAATATAGAATCAATATAAGAAAATTTCCAATCTTAACCTCCACACCTCACTTTATTCCTAATGTTTATTCATTCTGCTTTTTACAGGAAGCTCTATTCCTTTTAGTTCTTGCAAAGCTGATATATCTAGCAAAAAGTGATCTCAGTTTTCTTTTGCTTCATGCATCATGAAGTAGCTATGCTGTCCTCTAAGTGTTTGATCTTCAAATCTCAGTTTTGGGAGCGATAGATGTAGCAGAAAAAGCTTTCTTAGGTTCTTTTTTTGGTTAGCCTTCTGAACCTAACAGCATTTTTAGGAGAGATTGTTTCAGTGGACTGCTGGACCAGTGGGGGTTGGTGGTAATTTCATGCCATTCTGAAGTTTTCTTTGCACTAGGGGATTTCAAGTGAAGAGCAACTGCTCCGTTTTGATGCCCCCCAACCCTCCAGCAATGCTCACCATGTGCTGGAGGTGTGGGTGTGCTGCGGGGCAAGCTGCAGAATAATGGAGGAATCCATCAAGAAAAGAGTCAACATCCATTTCCTACGTTGCATTTGGAAAATCGCAAAGGTCCTCAGTCCCCTGAACCAGGGAAGTTGGTAACTTTTTTTTTAATGCTATTCTAAGCTGCAAACTCAGTCTTGTGGTAGCGGCGGTATCAGGCCGTGGGTAGGTCTCTGCCTGTCTCTCGCTCGGAGCGGGTCTGTTGTTGTGAACATATATGTGTGTTTTAATTTCACTGACAGGTTGCTCTTTAGCCCTTCGTCTCACTGCTGTTGGTTGAGGGAAAGCTCACTGGTTTATTTTAACAGTGGGGATTTATTGGCATACATCAACAAAATACCCATTTGGTCCTTTCTTCTCTGACAAAAGCCCCCCACCCCCCCTCTTGCTGTGTATCTCCTTATCATCATGGGTTTTTTGTCTCATGAAAGTATGATGTTATTTTCAAAGACTCCTGCCTCCTTGGTAATTGAAGCTGTTCACCCTGAACCTGACAGCAAGTTCTTCCTCGGTCAATATTTAATTTAATTTAAATTCTAATGTGGGCACTAAGACTCAAATCCATTTATGAGCATTAGCCCTCGCAGTGGTGCCGTCCCCATCCGTGGCTTCTCTCTGGCCCTCAAACAGCAGAGCCGTGGCACGCGTACGAGCTGTAACGAGCACTGTACTCCCATCTTTCTGGTCATCTGTTGCATTTCCATGAACCTCAGCTGCTGGCTGGCCCCAGCGGGCGAGGGGAAGCCTGCGACGTGGGCTCAGAGATGCCTTGCTTAGCATCTTACCATCACAAGCTGCTTAAAGAAGTTACTCTACACGCAGCTGCTAATTAGCTTATGATTTAGCATTGATACCATTTTACTAGGATGCAGTCACTCTAATTTGTTTGTAAATGAGCAGAGGGGTGTTTCTGTCCAATACAGAGCACACTCCGACTGAAATACAGCCAGTTCAAGTGGAACGCGGTTACCTGCAGCCCCCCGCCACCGCGTGAGCCCTTCATTGTGGGTTTTCTCGTCATGACCCCAAGAGGTATTTTTAACCTGTGTGTTTCCTACAGCCATCAGGCATCAACAATACTCAGGAAATATTAGGAAAAAGTCTTGAGTATTGTTGTCCCTCTGACCGTCGTCTGATACAGGCATCTGACGTGTGAGCAGCTGAGTGCTTCTCAGTAACACTCACCTTTTAAAAAGTGTTTGTTTTAATGGAAAGTAAAATGTCCCAGATGAAGGCATTATTTATTTCTGGCTGCGTACGCTAAAGACCTTTTAAATTACTTCATCATTAATTCAAGAAGAATCCTCGTATTACTTGGAGTGAAAGCCTTTATACAATTACCTGATAGTAGAATCTGGTTTTTTTAGCACCCTAAAGCACTCTGTAAAAGAAGTCTTTTCAGAAAACATACAGGCTGGAGAGGGCAGTCAATGCATCGAGCAATTAGACTTTTCACCTAATAGCAGGGTTGAAGGCTCCCTGCCCTGTCTTTAATTCTTAACTGTGGTGTCAGCTTAAAGGAAATGCTGGGTTTTTGCTTTCATTTTATCCTCATCTTTTTCTTTTCTGTCTTTTTAAGCAGCTTGAGTGTCCATGCTGAGCCATGTCACATTCAAAATGATACACATACTGTGCATTTTAATGAGCTGCTAACTGATTATAGAAAAAGCAATCTCAGAAATATTTACTGAGTCAAAAAAAGAAAAGGCCTATGGGGAATTAATTAGCTTTTTAAGAATTGGCTTATTGAAAGCCTTAGATTCTGGAAAAGTTGAACTTGGAGTTGGAAGTGGTTTCAAAGGAGTGAGCAGAAGAAACAAAGAGCAAGTTGTAACAGAGTGTTGCTCATCCCAGGCATCTCTCTACTGGTCAGATGTGCTGGAGGCTGCATATGGAAGTGATTCACGCTCTCCAAGCTTTCCGAGAGGAATGCCATGCAATGCCTGACATGTGAAGTCTTACGGCCTTTCTGCTGGACAGATTCTTTGGAGCCCTGGCTGGTTCGCTCCACCACGGCCATGACAACAGACTTAGAAGGCGGCTGCTCGGGGTCTTTGGCTGTCACGGGATTGCGGAGTGACTGAGGTTGGAAGGGTCCTCTGCGGTCAGACCCCTGCTCAGAGTGGGTTTCTCAGGGTCGTGGCAGTTGGGTTTTCGATTCCTCTGAGGATAGAGGCTCCATGAGCTTTGTGGGCAAGCTGTCTCAGGTTGGGAAGGGTGCTGGGACAGTTTTCCTTGTGCAGAGCTTTTCTTGCTACGGTATTTGAAGTTTTGCCTGTGTGTGGCGGTCACTCGGCTTTAGTACTGAGCACAGTAACAGGCAGGTACCACTAACCTCTTTCTCACAGTTCCTATAGAATGGCTTTTTGACTGGTTTATTGGAAGAGTAGAGCCGTCTTAATTTGATCATCTCCTTACAAGTGTCATTCCTTTAATTATATTTAAGCACCTAAGCTCCTCTTTAAATAATAGTTTGAAATATTTTATATTTAAAAATAGCTATAATTCTGTAAATTTGCATAGAATTACCTTTCCTGATCAAAAGTTCTATTTCAACAGCCTAGCAATTATGATCAAACAGTGAAGTGCATAAAGTATGTCAGGTTTATTGAAATGAGAGATGTGGCCCAAGTGAAAGGTATATCTCATGTCTAAAAAATAACGTGAGCTGTAGACTTCTCTTCTCTTCATCCTAATATCTCTGTCCATAAAATATGACCCTAATAAACACAGTTTCAAATAAATAAAATTTCAAATCTCCTTCAGTGCAGGATACTCAAGTCCTGAAAACGTAAGGGACAAATCCTTGTAGTAATGGGTTGAAAGGCAATCCGGAAATTCAGATGTGGAACTGGTCCTTGAAGGATGACTTGGGGTGTACAAGATATTGCTGAGATCAGGCAGATTTGAAAGGAGTTTGCCTTATTGCCCTTCAGTGAAATCACAAGTGATATCGCAAACATTTTGAAGCGGGGGTGGGAGGGCAGCACGGGTTTCTGGACCCCTTGTTGAGGGCACCCGAGCTCCGGTGGGAGGGACCGGGAGGGAAGATATGAAAGAGCATATCTGTGGTGCAGACTCTCAGCCTTCACTTGTAAGCAAAGCAGAATCAGGGTGAATTGCAGACTTGTAGATACATATTTCAGAGCTTTCAGGTGCAGTGCCCGAGTCCCCTCAGCCTTGCGTTGCCTGGCTGCTGGTGGCTCTTCTCATCCACAGACTCACCCGGCTGCTGAGCAAGATCAGAAGTGATGTAGGGTTAGATTGACAAAGTTAATTGGGCTTGTAAGAGGGATCACTGAAGCACTGGTGCAGGCCTAATGCTATTTGTGTCTTTACACACGTAAATAATTTTGTAAATCTGGCTACAGACACTGTATACAGCCCTGAATTCCGCTCTGATTTTGGACCACGTCAGGCAACCTAGCCAGTAGGCACAGGTTTATGCTGCAGCAGAGGCAGAGTCTGAGCCTTATGTACCATGAAAAATTGGGAGATCGTATCCAGAACCCGTGCCTAGCTCTGCTAACCAGAGCTGGGGTGTTTCCTCTGCAATGCAGAAGGCTGTCGTTTGGCGTGGGCGTCCTTTGTTCTACCTTGGTTTAGATATTTAATGATTTCTTCTCCGCCCGCACCCCCCTCCTTTTTTAATGGTCTTGTTTAAATAAATATTAATGCCTCGTGTTTGAGCAGGTGCAAACCTGTACTCCAGAAAAGCTGTATTATGGTTGCAGAACCATTATTGTATCCCTATCAATCATACTCTCATTTGCTCCCGGGATGGAAAGAGCACCTGTGGCTAGTTAGCTGTAGACTTTATTGCCAGCGAAATGACTTTAGTGTTCCTTGCTCGTGATGACGTTCCTTCTGCTTTCTTTTCTGTGAATAAATTTTGATTTTTTGGGTGCCTTGAAATAACTTTTTTTCCTCCCTCATTCTGTGACTCTGTATAGTAGAGAATAAAAATAAATAATAAACCCCCAAGATATACAGGTGCCCCTCTGCAAACTTACTTAGTGGAGGACAGCAAAAGGTTGTCACAGAAGGCAGTGAAAACAAATAGCTGCTAGCTACTCTAATCTTCCTTTATCTCTTTTATCTTCTTTTAATAGTGCCTTATTAAAAAAACCTGTGAGCTTTAAAAAGCACACTGCAGTACAAAATTTATTCTATTAAGTGTATGACAAACAGATCAGAGAATCTTTATTTCCTTCCTTACATATTTTTTTAAATGGAAGACCAATGCCTGAACCTGCTCTGAATGATCCTTTGATTTTTATTCCGCTTCCTTTGAGAATGGCCACTGTGAAGGCACAACAGTGTCTTTTAGACTGGGAGGACTGAGTCTTGGTGGGCTGCAGTTCTCATGGATAAGGACTGTCTTATGAATTCATATGCAACAGATGCACAGACTCTTCCAGCACTGTGTCACATATGTGTGGATATGTCTGTTACTGGTTCCAAAGCAATTTAAGGATCGGTCTAAACTGGTAGCAGAAACCAGTTTCCCCCTTTGGTCATCCTTCCAGCACTTGACGAGATGGTGGCAGTGTCAAATGAGCCTGGCAGGACTCGGATGAAAACGATTCTGCCCAGAATACACTTTGCTTGGTCGTTCTTTGTGCGATTGCAGGAGTGCACGGACACTGGTACCCACAAGCTGCTTTCTGGTGCCAAAATGGGATGTGAAGAAATGCGCCGTCCTTTCCAGCGATGGTCAGTAGCCATGAGCTTCTGTCTAAGTGGTCACCTGGAAGTCATGAACTGTGTCTGACACCGCTGCCTCTCGCTTGTTGGCCTCTTGGACTACCATGAGTTCAAGCTCTAGGATCCATCTTCATCTGTGTGTTAGAATATCTTATCCATTTGTTCCTCTAAGCATGTGTTATTAATATTAACACACAGATAATTTTTCTGAGTAAGAAATCACATTCACCTACATGCTGCCACATCTACGCCTCCAGGGAAGTGCTCTGAGTCTAGAGCTGGTTGAATAATTCCATTCTATTTCAGACTCCTCTTTCTTCAAAGGCAGACTAAAAGAGCATGCTCACGAATATCAGGTTCTCTTGAAATGTTTTGGATTTTTGTTCGGAAAAAAAAAATAATCCAAACCGTAAACAAAAGCAACAAAAGCCAATTGAAAATACAGGCTTGTTTGCGCACAGTTCAGTTTCCCTTGGCTGTATTTGATTAAAAACGCTGCAGATTTAACATGATTTTTCTTCTAAATAGAAAGAAAAACAAGAAGAAAAATAGCCCTGCATGAAACTCCCTGTTATTTTCTTCACCAGTGGAGTATTTTATCATTCTGAGCAAAAATTAACTGGAGTTGTCGAATTTTGCCAGTGATTGATAGTGTCACCTTAAATGTTACTAGTCAAAACTTGTTTTCTTCTTTTTCACGCCTCCAGAACTCAGGTAGGCAGTTTGCCAAAGTGTAAAATTCCCTTTTGTGCTATTTGAAGTCAGCAGCACCAGCCATGTTGTCACTCCGAACATCACATCGGATTAGAGAACAGGGAGAAGCCTCCCAGCCCCGGCAGCGCGTGTAGGTCCGCGGGGCGAGAGCCTGCCCGGCTGCGGGGGCACGCAGCATCAGCAGCGGGAGCAGGGCAGGGGAGCGCGCTCTCCAGCGTCCATCTACCCCTGAAGGTGCCCAAGGGTGCTGACCAACTGGTCAGTGGTGGAACTGGAAGGGTGTTGACCCACCTGTGATTTAGGGAGACTTGGGGATGGGTGACCCTGAGGTCTCAAACCCACAGCCTGGGGCTGCTTCCAGGAAGCTTTGTGGGAGCCTGCCCGTCCCACCCAACTGGGAATGGGCAGTACCCCCTGAAACATCTGCCCTCTCCCCTGCTCCCAGGCAGTGTCACGGGCTGGGTCAGGGCTGACTTCTCTCATCTGCCTCAGCTTTGAGCTTCGGAATTGTGTTCTGATGCGTTTGCTGCACGCTCACGTAACGCACACAACATTCTCCTTCTCTGGTAACGCTCAGAAAGTTGATTTTGAACTTTTGGCCTTGTAAATATGTTCCTCCCCGATGAGAAAGCAGACAGCTTGTGATGAAAATTAACTCGCTAATGAAAATAATTAGTACACAAAGGAACAATCGCCAAAATCAAACCCTGCTTTGTTCCCCTAAGTGTGTTTAAGTATTGCATGAATAGAAACAGATTATAAGAATAAATCATTTGTGGTCTGCACCTTGGGATAAGGCTGAAAGATGGATCTTGTCTCTGCAGATACCTCGGGTGCTTTTCCTTATGTTTTATGCATTTGAGCATCTAGATCTTTGGGCACATTCATAAGTATTTCAGGGGGAAAAAAAAAAAAAGACTGCGTTGTCTGATCCATTTTCTGGCATCACTACTACACAGCGAAATTACCATTTTGCAGTTTCCACCGGTAAATCTTTTGTCTAGTCCTAAATCCTCTGTCTAGCCCTTCCTGTCACCGCTTGCAGAGTTGGTAAATTCACAGCTTCCCTGTCAGCAGATTCTATTTTCTAATTCCCTTTCTGTCTTAGAAGATTTTTCTCCATTATTTGCGCAACCTGAGGTTCAAGCCATCATCTGTTATTTCATTCCCACGTCTGCTATGAAGAAGCCCTCTCCCCCCTTGCCTTTCCCTCTCCCCCCTTGCCTTTCCCTTAGTACAGGTACTTAGGGCACACTGTTTTCTCCTCAGTCTTTAGTTTCGTACGGCATTACAGGGAGATGCCTGGAAAGAAGCAAGCATTTCTGAATTTGCTGCTCGTGGTACCTTTTTCTTCCCATTGCTACACATACACCTTGGGAAGTTGAGCTTTTCCATGTAGATATGACAATTCAAATGCTGCGTCTGAGCTGATGCCTTCATAGAAGTACTTAACTGCAAATTCATTCTCACGCAATTACTGGTTCACCATCCTTCCTCCAGCTACAAACCACCGCAGATAACATTATTTGAATTTATCTACGGGAGGATATACATGGCAGGCTCATTTCCCAGGGTGAGTCTGGAATAAACAAGCAAACAGAACCAAGCCAAAACAAAACATAAAAACCCTACAACAAACGACCGGGAGCCCAGATCCGCATTGTGCGTTTTTATTCTTGTCTTCCCTGTAGGAAAAGGAGAGATGTCAGACCTCAAATGTCTCGCTGTACGTTCTGCAGGAGCAGTGCCGCGTGCCATTTGGATCTGTCAACGTTGTATATTGTGACTGGCAGGGAAGCTGCTGTACCTTGTCCCTGCAGATTAGCGACAGCTGTAGGAGCCACGCAAAGTGACATAAGTTACAAACAGTTCTTACCAGATTGGCCAGGGAATCAGGTAAGGGAGAACTGTGTGCCCTAGCTTTGTTGCTTTGGATGGGGTTTTTTTTGTAGATCTTCCATAAATGGGAAACAAATCAGATTTTTAACTCATCCTGATTTAGGAAAATCTGTGCTGACCTTTAAGCTGACTGGATTCAGTACACGGATTTCCTTTGACTTCTGCACATTTTAAGCTATGTTTTGCTCCTTTTGTATTCACG
Source organism: Eurypyga helias (assembly GCF_000690775.1). Lineage (NCBI taxonomy): Eukaryota > Metazoa > Chordata > Aves > Eurypygiformes > Eurypygidae > Eurypyga > Eurypyga helias. Next base: position 58,961 of record NW_010246878.1, read on the forward strand.
GGGCAGTTAAGCCCCTGCAAATCTAAACCAGCAGCAGTGAGATCTCAGCCCTCTTCTACCCAGTGCTGGATCAAAAATACCAAAAACATGTCCTGTTTGCACATTCCTTAGGGGTACAAGCCTCTGGCTTCTTTTGAGGAAGACAGGCAAGAGGAATGGAAGACATCCTTCCCCAGACTGCGGAGCTACCCACGTTCAGCATAGCCCTAGCTCAGGAAACACGTTTTTTACTTTAAATCCGGCGAAGCAAACTGGGATGCAATGCGGTTAAAGCTGTGAGATTAGCATAGGGCTGTACAAGTGTGGGTCTGATAAGCCTAATAAGTAGCAAACTTGGGTATAAATCTCAAGGAAA
>NW_010246878.1:59539-109309 GCF_000690775.1 Eurypyga helias
GCTGCCGGTGCCCAGCCAGTGCATTCCCAGATGCCGCTGCTCCCGGTTCTGTTGGGAGGGAACTTCTCTTGCTGGTTTTTAAAATGAAATGATTTCGCTGTTGAAACGAATGGGCAGGTTCGACGATTTCACTGTTGAAACGAATGGGCAGGTTCGAGTGGAACCAGAATTTTCCCCATAGAATCAGCCATATTCCCCTTGTTACACTAAATAATTGTACCTCACATAGTAACATTGTCCCCTGAAAGCAGCAGTAAAACTTCCCCACCCTTCAACGAGAGTACGATGGTTTTTGTGTTACCTCGGGAAAATGATGTTAAAACTCTTCAGTGACTTCACAGAGCTCATGTACATCCCTATAAGGATGAGGCTGCTCCATTCAGAACCTCCAGCCTTGTTTGGGTTTATAAACATGAGCTGGTAAGGTTTTGTGATATCAATTTTATTCATTTAGTATAATTGTTATGCTTTGAACAGGAAAATGTCCCAGTCCTCGTCTTTTCTCTGTCCTGGCTAAATCACGTCTGTGATATCAGGACAGCCCAAGTTCCTTGCCTTCCTAATGAAACAGCCTGCTTAAGCACTAAGCCCTGGTAATCCAGTTTACGTTTTCATAACAGTAAATACAATATGAAGATATGCACAGCTTGTGCTTGATGTAAGCAGTGAGATCATTACCGCGTTCCTAAATCCTTTTATTTTAAGTTTTATTTGGTTGATAAACTTTCCCTGTTTGTCCTTCATTTGTCACTTCTGGCATGGGCTTTGACCCACGGCCAGCTTCCCGTACCTTCTACCACTCCAGTTTAAGCTTCCTTTTGCCTGGACGTTTGTTGGTCCAGAAGACAGAGATGTCATCTGCAGGGTGTTAAGGCTGTAGGCGGAGGCTCTAAGGGATGTGACTTTGCGCTCTTTATGTGCCTTGGACAGCCTGAGCAAGCTTTCTCTTCTCAGTTACCCTTGTCTAAAAGCGAGGTGCTATTATTTCCTTTCCTCTAATCCCTGGTATTTTCTCTTGCTCTTTATATAAGGGACTGTGCTCTTTGCACTTACACAGTGTCCAGTATGTATTTTCATAATCATTATTTACACTTTGATTAAGCATTCATATTATTCAGTAGATGACATTAATAATATCAAAATGTCATTTAATACAATATTTAAGACCAGAATTTGCTATTGAAAATCAATGAGAACGTCTTCCTAAAAATCAATGACCTGAATGGCCCTTCTTATATAAGAGGAACCTATATTTGTCGGTGCTGATATAAGATGCTGCACTGATCCATCTGGTCACGGCCCTATACAGAATTCTGTGATGTGACCAGTTACCTGTTGGGCATGGGTAAACTTAGTCTGTATCAGTACAGTTTAGATTTAAACCAGAAGTCTGGAGCCGAAGGCTCCATCTCCCATCAAGAGGCCCCTCCTGTGGATTCCTTTGTCATTAGGCTCAGCCCTTGCACAAGACACTGCGAACTAGAGAGTTGTTCAAGTCCTACATGGCTCAAGGTGACTGAGCAATTCCCTGCTGGAGAGTATCACTTTATCTGTTAGAGCTGGGTCAGGGAGAGCTGTGATTCTATTCCTAGTCCTGCGCTGACTTGCCCTGCTGGAAATGGCACCTCTGCACCGCAGTTTATCCCACACAGATGCAGAGACAGAGCTGGCATGTCACGTGATCAGCGCCATCGGATGCAAAGGTCTGCGTGCCTCTCTCTTTGTTCATTAACAGAGCTGTATACGTTGCACATGATACATAACATTGGCACTTTCAAATTGCAGAGGGATTAGGGCTCTGTTTGATGAGTTTAAAATTTTGTGTTTATCTTGAAGTTTTTATACATATATATATCCTGTATCTAATTTAGCCTGGGGTGTAATCAGTAAAAAATTGCAGGGTAACCTCATCACCTGTAAGCATTCTAGTGGGAAAATATGCAGCACCAGCAGGAAAAAGATTAAAGATGTTAAAATATCCTTTCATCAGTGCTTTCTTCCTCATTAAATGTGGAGTTTGCTCATAAGTATTCGACAAATAAAAAGGGATAAAATAGGTAAAAGTTAATACTATACAATTAAGTTCCCTTGAATTTTCCCAGAAGGTTCACCTTAGCTTAATTTAATATCCCCTCAGCTCTCCCGAGCCATCTGTTTGGCTGAGATGCAAAACAAATGTGTACAGTTAGATGCGTTTATCCTGCAAGCCTTGAGGTGACAAAAGCTCATCGGAGGCAGGTTTGCTCACACTGACTCCCCGGGGCAGCTCTTTCTTCAACAAGTCCTTCCGCGTGCCCAAGGCTGCCCTTAGCCATCCTAGAGACGCTCGGCATCGCCCGCCAGCGCGTCTGGGTGAAACGAGGAGCACGTCAACGGTCTCATGGGCGTGGGGAGCTGGGCTCGGCGGCCGTGGAAGTCGGAGGAGCAGCTGACCTCAACGCCCAGCTGGATGGAGGCCCTTGGGGGTCCAGGTCCAAAGCATGTGCAAGCTATTTCCTCCTGAGTTTTGTAGTGTTTAGGGTAGTGTTTAAAAAGAAGAGAGACCAGACCTGGAGCTGTGCTCAGAGGTTTTGGCCTCACTGTTCTTATAAGCCGTATTTCTCTGCAGCGCATCTTTAAGGTGTTTTGTACTGAGGCTGTTAGGGCTGGCTGTGAGCACGCTGCAGCTCAGCCGGCTGCAGTTCTCGCCCTGTGGCTTTCCAGCATTTTGGTCGTGGAATGAGAAGATGAACTTGTGGGCCAAGACTTGAGCGTGCAATGCAGGATGGCAGGGCACTCCTCAAAACTCTTGTAGGCTGGCCCTCAGGAGGAATTTGCTCCAATCTGATATAAATGTGGTTTTACAAGCAGCTTTTCCTTTCCAAAAGTTTAATTTCCCATGTGAAATACTCTTTCTGATTATAAGCCATATCCATAGATGGGATTTGTTTTCCTTTGGCATTGGTGAAATTCACTTGAATTACTCCAGATTTAAAATATTAATTACAGAAAATTGAGACCTCTGCATCTCCTCTCTGAAGGAAGCTCTGCTGTGACGAGCACAGTGCTGTGCCAAGCAGATGCCACACCTTCACTGAAGTGTTTGAACTCGTATTTTAAAGGGAAACCTGCTCCTGGCCCACATGGTGACTCAAGTTTGTGCATGTGCAAGAGTGTGTGCGGGATCCTGACACGGTAAAACCATGTTGCGTGTCTGTTCTTTAGCACGGAGAACAGGTGGTGTTCTTGTTACGGGAACAGGCACTCGGGACAGGGATGCTACTGGCCCTGCAGGAGGGATGCGGAGCACCCGAGGCAGCATGAGTGCTTATGGCATCGGCTGTTACGTACGCGGTTCATGGGAATCAAAGTAAGTACTGGGATAAACAACTGCATAGAAAGGGTTTCTGTGCCTGAGATGGTCGTAGGTGGAGAAGTGACCAGCTGGTGGGGACATCAGCTCCATCAGACCAAGGATTTTCTCCCCAAGCACAGTGCTGTTTACTGCCTTGTTTGCCATGGACACGGGCGTAGGCAATGCGGCGTGCGATGCCCGCTCTTCAGTTGCGTTCTCACGATACAGGCCGTGCTCTGGATGTCAGGGCATTATTTGGGCACCTAACCGGGAACTGAACCCTTCTGGAACTCTTATTACGTGAGAGCAAGAAGGGTTTTTTTACATCAAGGAGCTGTAAAATCTGTTCTTTCAGCTGCTATGCTGCAGATCTGGTATATGTAAGGGAGTTTTTGAATTCTGGAGTATGAAAAAAGTTAGAACCAAGTCCTAGTTTTTTAACTGATTATGCTCTAGTTCTTGTTTTTAAGAACTTCATTGTTCTTCAAAGCCATCTGCAAAGCGTTGCGTGCTAACTGCATACCGACAAGTAATTTTTGATGTGCAGAAGTAGGAAGAATCATAATCCGTCGCCAGAGATTTCGCAACTGTAACACACGCGCATCTTGAGGCTGAAAGTATTTTATAGTGCTATTTTTGAATCCTTGACTTAGTTGAAAAGAACTTGGTGCTTGTGTCATTTTATGTAAATTGGGCTCCGTCCGTCACTGCCTATTGTACCTAAAAGGCTTTAGAAATGTTTTTTTAGGAATGCGCAAGACTCTACTGAAATAGTCAGTGTACGCACATCCGTGATGGAGTGTTTTCCCATAATCTTAGCACAATTAACCCTGCACAGAAATCGGAGGAAGATTTTTTACAGCTGCCCCAAAGATACGATGGAATAGTTTATGTTTTAAAGGCAGAACCCTTCTTCAGTTCTGAAGGTTTTAGCTGTGTGTAGAATACTAACTTGGGAACAGGCACGCCTGGTCAGGCCAATGACTTAGTTAAGGTGGCAAATACCCCAGCAAAACTTAGGGGATCTCAGCCCTGTTGGAATACTGCTTTCTGTGTAGGGCCTACACTGTATTCTGAAGGAGAGGACCTATGGAAGTGGTTTCAAGGTATAAAGCTACCCTAAGGCTGCACAGAGCACAAACAGAAAGTCTAGGCAAAGGAACAAAACTAGACATGGAAAAGCTTTTTCAAAATAGTGTTTTTCCCTTTTCCTGTTTTTAAGGGGTTAGTAAACTGGAATAATGTAGTATATAGGAGATGTTTTTCTTGTCTGGAAAGACACATCATTACAAGGTGCTCTGGGTCATTACAAAGAGTGATTACAGGTGACCTATTGCCCTGCTAGACCCAGCAACATTGGATCCGCCATCAGTCCTAGGCCTATCAATCAATATATACATGAGACTGAAAAAGATTGTGCTACCAAAGAGAATTGCAACTCTCAAACCTATAGGTACAAGTCCAAATGTTCTGGTAAGGTCTGTATGATAAAGTTAGGACTGTTACCCTCTGGACTGTGCTTGGTTATTGTGAACTAGGGATTTAAAATCCCAGCCGAGGAGCTATTTCCCTACTTCATTGTGGTTTTCAAGTTGTTATTAATAAAACATAGTGCTGTCTATGTCTTGATGCAGGGAGACCTTAGTCTTAGTACATGCCCTTCCCATTTATTATTGATACAGGCATTTAACAGCTCTGACATATTTTAAGAGACACGCCAGGCAGTTGTTTGCAAACCAGAAACTAATATTTGATACTTCAGAAGATTTCAAAAGGGTTTTTTTACGCATAAGTAATCTAATGCGAATAATACCTGGGCCTTGTGGGTCATGGGAGAAATGATGTTGCATGTGTTGTCTTTGGCTTAACTTCAGCAGTTTTACCTCTTCCCCTTTCTTTCCAAGCTGGAAGTGCCATTTAAATCGGAGAGTACTTTATATATGTGGGTGTGTATATGGCTGCTAATGTAATTTATATATGCAACAGGGGTTGTGTAAGAGGTGAAGAGATTAATTGCGCCTTCATATTAGCATCTCAGAAAAGCTGATTGCCTTTCCTTGCCTGTTCTCATTTCCTGATGGATGAATGCTCCCGTGAATGTTGAGGATTCTGCCTCTTTCCATGGAGGATGACCCAGGCTGCTCCTGCAAGTTCAGATAGGTTTCATACCAGCTTTCCAAAGGGAGGAGATAACCAGCAGAGAGTGTCCCAGGCTCTCCAGAGAGATTTCCTTGAGCAGAGATGTGGGCAAACCTGAACAGTTGGTTGGAGAAGGTCACACCTCCCAGGAATGTTGTTTAAAACCAGTGAGAAAGGCCAACAGCTTCCAAAGTCAGATACATAATGATTTTGCCCTACATCTCTGGTACCCTTGAAAACAATGACAAAGCTATGTTTTGTCCCTGTAATAAGCAAAAATAAACAGTGAGACCCCAAGTTCTAAGAATAAGGAGAGGAAGCTCTATCAAGCCCTTAAAGAAAAAGCACTGATCCTGCACTGTTGAAGTGAAGGGAATTTTACGGTTGACTTTGAGGGAAGCAACAACAAGTCTTTGAACTAGATTACTTCTAATTTTTAGACCGCTGTGAAAAATATCTCTGGCTCGTATGAAAATTAGTTAGTATTATCTCCACGCCCAGGGAACTGAAAGCTGGGGAGTGTGCGCCTGCCTGAAAGTCAAGCAGGAAATCGGTGACAGAGTTGGGAACCAGACCTAAATCTCCCAGACTTCTGGCCAGTGAAAGGACCCACACACTGGAGCAGCAAGCTGACTTTTTGTTGCATTTTCTAGACATAAGAATTCGTACAATGAGTCTGAACCTCCTTTTCCACCTTCTGTCTGATGGTGTAGGTTAAAAACTTGGAAATAGGTTACAAAGGACTCGAGCGCTGAAGAACAAATATTCCTCTGGTGACTTGCTTGGTGGCCTAGTTCTTGGGCAGCAAAGTCATAGGAGACATTACAGATCGCACTAAACAAATGCTGGAGGCACTTTTAGGAGATGTCCAGGGAGATATGCAAAGAAAAGTGAAAAGCTACTATTAGTTCTTTAGGAACTGCTGGTTCTGAACTGTAACAGGTTCCCTGGAGGAGAGGAGCCGAGAGCAGCGGGGTCAGGACGGGCTTGGCTTGGCTCTGCGGCACACGGCGACGGCCGTGATGGGTCTAGCACGAGGCAACGCTTTGTGAGACCAGCAGGTTGCACTTGAATCGTCCTCAAGTGCCTTTTCTCCATCACCACCTGCTCTGAAACATGGCATTGCTGATGACCCTGGGGTGGTCTGGTTCTTTAAGTTCGTTATGTATTTGGATGAAGGTTTGATTAGAAATTGCATTTAATTCTCAATTGAATGAATAGAAGAAAGAACCCGCTCACCCCTCAGCTGTTAAATGCCATCTCTGGTCACTAGATACAGGTTTCAAGTGTTTTTTAAGGTGCTGGGGCTGGCTGCCCTTGAAATGCCCTTTCTTGGGTTGCTCAGCTCTATTAGGTTACTTACAACTACAGAAGCCTACTTTGTGTAGGGGAGCGAAAGAATGCGTGATCTTGTATTTAAAGGTTTTATGGGACATGAAATAATTTTGCTGGTTAAAAGCTAAACTTTATAGTGTTTCTATTTTTAATTAAATATTAATTGCAGAAGATGGCACTGGAAATGACTGCTCAGATCATTTAATCCATATAGATGACCTTTACGTTGAATTTATTCTCTCGTGCTTACCCTGCCCTTCAACCCCATCTGGGGACTGACCTCGTCTGGCAGGCTGTTCCACTCTTAATTAGAAAGATGCCGAGCTTACGCTCCTCTTTAATGTTTATTAATGTTCCTTTGCTGAGGCTGCTGTAGGATGGAGAGCTGGTGATTACAGTGCTATAAAGAACTGACAGGGAAACTTTATGTACAAACAGCCTACGTGGCTTCTCAGAGTTGGGTGTACTTCAAAGGGACAAGAAGAGGGGGAACAGTTTCTCCTGAAGTTGAAAAGCAAACCCACCGTCCATGTCCTTGGAGTGGAACATAAGTGTTATTTCAAAAATACTTCCTTTTTTCCTCTCCCAACCATCTTAACTCATTTCTTTTGATGCTGATAAGCAGCTTTGTGCAGCATGAAATTTCCTACCATGATTCTGAGTGAGAACTCAGGTATAAAAATGAACCATCAGCCAGCAAGAAAATGTGTGTTCATGTGCTGAAAGTCTTAAAAGGATTAGGTTCATTTGCAAAATAGTTTTCTACTAAGATGTGATTCTGGTGCTTTGGTTAATGCACAGCGTCACAAGCACTGCTTTGGCTGAAGATTGCAGTGGTAATTAAAATGGAAAGTTATGGGGGGAAGGCAGGTGTAAACCCCTGTACGCTTGTTGCTTGTGCGTAGGGCACTGGGGGCTTGCGCCAGAGGGGAGGGCTACGCTTTGCACCCTAAATCCCTGGGGTTGCTTTGGCACACTGCCCTCCCCGTCCTCCGCTGACTGCTGCTGACCTACGCTGAAGTACGTGGCCTTGGGTGAAACCAAGAGTCACAGCGACGGGGAGATTGGGAACGCTCTGGCTGCTGGCGCGTGGGATGGGATGCCGCGCTGGCACGCGCTTCCGTTTCCAGTGCTCGGCCTGGGTTCGTGCGCCCTGCCCGTGACGGTGGAGTGTGCTGGTTTGGGGGGCCTTTGCCCACCTTGCCTAGAGAGCAGTAGTCCTGGTGTAGCCAAAGATGGCGATGCTTCGGATGCTGGCTGCGGCTGATGTCCTTACGGAGAGCGGAGAAGGGCGCGCGAAGCGAGAGGAAGACTTTTAAGCTGTTCTTAGAAAGTCTGTTTTTCCCCTCTGTGGTGACAGTAACCACCTTCCATGCTGGTTAGGATAACTGTTGCAGCTGAGGCCTATCAGTATGTTGCTTCAGTTTGGGGATTTGACACATGGATAAAGTCCCTTAAGCCTGCTCCAGAGGATTTGGAGATTTTTGTAAAGCTCAAATGCACAAAGCAGCCCTGAGCTGTGGCTGCTAGATGGATCAATGAAACTGCATTTAACTTCTCAAGCAAAATCTGCCATGTTCCTTCTCTTGCATCCTCTCCTGGAATTTCTATTTAATATTTAATAATACTGTTGTTGCTCTTGCTGTTGTTTTCAAACAACAGTCTCCATAAAGCAGGAAAAAATCCCTAAGAAAGGAAGCAACGAGCTGTTTAAGCATATTTCTGAGGCCTCTCCCTATCTCTGCCCTCCAGTTATAGCAGGTCTATTATAATTCAAATCTAAACATAAAATAGGCAAAATTCCTCAGCTGGAAAGTCAGAAATTTCTATGCTAATAAGCCTAACAGAAGGGCTGTGGAAGCGGCCAATTCAGAGTGACCCAATAATTCCCCCCATCTCCTAGATTTACAGTCCTGTTAACTTTTGTTCCAAAATATCATCTGGTTTTCGAGTGGTATATCGGTTTGCTTCCCCCCAGATGGCCACTCCTGCTTTAAACAAGCAACAAAGGAATGCCACAGCTCCTGTGCTGAGCCGGGCCCCCAGCTCGGGACCCTGGCTGCTCTGTACCCCCAGCTTTGAGACCCTGGCTGCGCTGTGCCCCACAGCTCCCAGGCAGGTAGAGCTGCACAAGAAGTATCTCAAGCCACACACCTTGGTTATCTGTTCTGAGCACTGGAAGATCTGGATGTTACTGATCTGGTTTGAATACTGTCTAGACACGTCAACACCTTCCCCATCGGGGGCATGCTATAACATTTGGAGACCTCGACATCTTGGCATTTTTTTAGTAGTGCTATGGCATCTAGCACAGTGCACAAGAAAACTGGAAACAGTCATTTTCTGCTGCCTGTTCTTTGTTGGGGAAACAATACGCTGGCTCATGGCAGAACACCCACATTTACAGCAGATACCGTAAGTCATACCATTAAAATGCCCACTACCTTGCTCTGTTATTCCGCTCATTATGGAAATCCTTGTCAGGCTCTGGACTCCAGCAGCACAGCTTGCTGCAGGACCTGTGAAACTGCTCCTGTTCTATATATACACACTTTTCACACATGGATTGCTTTACGATTTACCTTTTCTGTGTGCAAAAGCTATATTGAGTGGGTACAGGTTACTTTTGGACCCCAAAATTAAGAGACCTAAAAATCCAGCTTACTGGAAAGCGTCAATACGTACCAATCGACTTCATTGGGCAACTTAACTCATACAGTCTTCCACATCAGTGCCTTTTGCCAAAATACTTGTGAGGTGCCGGGCGATATCTATTTATCAGCCTATCTGAAGTGATGGTCGGTCTCTGTTCTGCTTCTAGCAGACCATAGCCATTGCCTGGCATGGGATCAGCAGCCCCGTAGAGGCACGCAGTATGTAAGTGTAGGGTGAGAGCAGCCTCAGCTGCTGTGCTGAGCCCTTTGTGCTCTCCAGGCAATTGGAAATCTTCACTTTCCTACGTGCAGCTCTTAACCAGCTTACGAAGTTATATCGAAGACTTTATGAATGGATAAGAAAAGTAAATTTGATTATTTCTCAGCCATGCGTTGCTGTCTGTAATTGCATAGATTTAGACTTTAATTAGTCAGACTGCTTAGTTCAGAGTTGGACAAGCCAACGACCTCCACATAAAATGCTAAATGTCCTCTTCTTATCAAACCCTAACCACCGCTCTGGGTCCTCATACGCCAGGCTCCTGAAAGGTATTTGAGGTTGGAATTAGATCCTGGACCTAAACACTGTGATTAGGTCACATTGAATTCATGTGTTTGTGTTCTGGATTTGTTCTGTTCTTGTGGCCTTGGTGTATTTGTGTGCAAGCTGGTTTTATGCAGCAGGATAAAAGCTACTGGAAGTATCCTTGACCAGAACGCGCATGGGCAGTTTGCATCCTTACTCAAGATGTACGCCGGTAACCATTTGCACAGGCATCCGAATTCTGAGCCGCAGGTGCTTCACAAACAGGTACTAAAGACCAATGAGCACGTTGTACAAAACAAATTTTAAAATTAAATTTTCAGTGCCTAGAGAAAACGATTGCGGGAAGCTAAAAAAAAAAAAAAAATCTGAATCTGATGGTGAATATGAATATAGAGCAAGTCACACTTCAGTGATCTTCATCTCTTCAGAACCAGTACCTGGAAAAAATGCTCAGCAGGCTCTGTTTTAACCTCTGTCTGCAAGCCTGATGTTCTGACTGCATGCATGTCAGCCACTTAAGCAAAACTGAATAGCACGAGCCCTTCATAGCTGAGTAATATTCCTTGTGCAGAGTAATGCTGGGCTGCTTGACTGAGTGCTTCCAACCATCTAAATCTTGGGGTAATTATTTTAATAAATATGAATTGTGGGACTCCTGCCTAGATGTGTAATAGAAATCTAATCTATAATACAGATGGAAAGCAGTGCAGCTGCACTGTGTTAATTAAGTATACACCAAACATATGGCAAAACACCTCCAGACCAACAGGCGCAGAACTCTCTTGGATGCAATTAGCTCTTGTGCATGCATAAAGAATCAGTCATGAACTCAAAAAAAATGCATAAGTCATAACCTCTGACTGGTGAAATTGCTAGTGCTAAGCTACCTCACTTACATGGCAGAAATGTTTGTCTCATCATTGGAATGCTGGTGAGGTTTGGCTGCCAAGAAGAAAAAAAAAATCTTATTTTCTTCTGGTTCTGATCTTTGCTGTGCAATTCCCACGTTAGAGCTTTGCCTCTGAGGAACGAGAGGAGTGGCCTAGAGAAATACAACTCCAGAGGGAACAATGTCCCATTGCCCTGCAACTTACATAGTTATTCATACTACATAAGGCTTAAAACTGATGAAAAAATGATATAAAACATTACTTTCTGCTATAGTCTCACATTCTGGCTGTGAATTTACATCAACACACATAAGGTTCACAACAGCAAAGTCTTGATCCGATCAGTAAATAATATAGCCAAATAATAACAGCTGCTAGGGCACGTAATATTCCATCGTTCACCGCTCTTTGCAGGAGCAGCCTGGATGCTCTGGCGTGATGGGCACTGTGCAAAACCACACGTGATGAAAAGCTCCTGTAAGTGACAGATCACCCCTGACTTTGATGACACCTGGGTTTCACTTGTAACAAAGCTATAACCGCTGCCTCCTAGAGTTTACAATCCCAGCACAAGGCAACAGGTGAATACGGGGTGAGAAAGAAGGAGCAGCACTAGGGCTGTTTTGAGCAACCTGGTCTAGTGGTAAGTGTCCCTGCCCGTGGCAGGGGGGTTGGAACTAGATGATCTTTAAGGTCCCTTCCAACCCAAACCATCCTGTGATTCTATGATTATGGCTTGAGGGTAGTCAGAGCTAGTTTCAAACTAAAGGCTCTTTCCATGGTGGCCAAGAAAATCCCACTGGCCCATTCCTGAGTGTGGACAGAGAAGAGAAGAGAAGGCTCCGGGGAGACCTTATTGCTGCCTTCCAGTGCCTGGGAGGGACTACAAGGAAGCTGGAGGGGACTTTTTCCAAGGGCAGGGAGTGACAGGACAAGGGGTAATGGGTTTAAACAGAAAGAGGGAGGTTGAGATGGGACATCAGGAAGGAATTCTTCCCGCAGAGGGTGGGGAGGCCCTGGGACAGGTTGCCCAGAGAAGCTGTGGATGCCCCATCCCTGGGAGTGTCCAAGGCCAGGCTGGATGAGGCTTGGAGCAACCTGGTCTAGTGGAAGGTGTCCCTGCCCATGGCAGGGGGTGGGACTGGGTGGGCTTTAAGGTCCCTCCAACCCATTCTATGACAGTGACGGGCAGCACCCTCTCCTCTGGCTAATCACTGTTCTGAAGTTTCAAAGCTTCAGACTAATATAGTCTTTGTTTCATGTAGCTTATTTTGGAGAGGTGGGGGAATGTTGCTTCTCCTTGGATTGTGAATTGGAGAGGTTTTGTTGTTTTTCAAGTCAGACTGGCTGACTTTCATTTGCACAAATGTGGGAGAATGTTGGTCCTTTCCAAGCAGAGCCACTGTGTGTGTCCATTCGTTGACTTGATAAAAACATAAACGGTTTTCTCAGTGAGAACTGTAAAGTGTACCTGAGTGCAGTCAGTCTGAACACTTGGAGACAGAGAATGAGATTCGGGTCTACTGTTTAAGACACCAACAGGCTCAGCTATGCCTTGTTCTTCTCCCAGTGAAGACACATATCTCCTCTTAGAGCAGACACTTAACACTGGCTTCTTTCATTCCCAGCCCGACGCAGCAGCCTGTAATTATATTTCACACCTTGGCTATGTTTAACTCCCCTCTGTCTCATCTGTTAATCTACTAACAAGCAGCAAATGTGTTCTAGAGCTGGATCCAAATGAGAGGCCAAGACCTAATGGTTCACCTTCTCGGGGAGCTGTTCAGAGGGCACAAGTCTTAAATAACCTTTAGATATCTTTAATTCATGTGTTTTTTTACAGTCTGGAAAAAAGTGGAGTGTATATCTTAATATTAATGCAGAAAGTTGTAAATGGGCTAAAAGCTGATTGCATAAAATAATCTTTAATTTCCTTTTGGAGCTAGTGAAATGATTTAGTGTAAGGGAAAGGTACTCGTTTTACAGCCTGGAAGCATCTTCCATGTGGCTGTGCAAAACAAGCCCCGCACCCCAGCCACGGCTTGGACGGAGCTGTTGTCGCACAGGGCAGTCTCTGTTTTATCAGTTTTATGGCACTTCGAGGGGGGTTGTTCCAAAAGGAACCAGTTAGTGGGCATGTTGGGAGCAGTGGAAAACGGTAACAATGGATCTCCTTCTGGCAGGATTTGGATCAGTATATCCAGAGGATACACCATAAACAAAGAAGCTCTGCTGGAGGTTGGGGGGGTGGTGGTGGTTCTTTTTCTCAGCTTCCTGCGCTGTGTTGAACCACTGATGTTTTGATGAAAACTTCTCATTCTTGGATGTTTCTCATCTTGGCTGAGGGAGCGCAGGCGCAGGGCTCTTGCTTACTCTCTCAGGATAAAGTGGGTGTGTTTTCGGGAGCCCGAGGGCAGAATGTCTCTGGCTCGGGTCAGTGCAAAGCGCAGCACTAGGCAGAGGGGACAGTACAGTTTGACTCCTCCTTTGGAAAAGCAAAACCACGGTGTTTTGGTGAAAATGGAATTGTGCCAATTGTGGGGTTTTTTTCTGATGAAACTTCATAACTGAGGACCAAGTGGGCAGCCAGATGTGTAGGACACAAGATTAGGAGATGGGAGCCTGAATACGGACACTGGAGCTTAGTCACTCTCTCAGTGGCTTTGGAGTAGAGGTGGACTTGTGCCTCCTTGTCCTCCTCAGCCAGTGCCTCCAGGGCAGGAGGTGTGGTGGGAAGTTCTTTCCTGCCCTCAAAGTCTTCCCAGAAGTACTGAGACTGGTGTGAATCCAAACTGCGTTTGCTTCACTGAAGCAACCAGTGATGTATAGATGATGGGCGGTATAAAGTACTTTGTTGTGCTGTGTCTACTAATACTTTTGCTGCTGGAGTTGAAGGATCTACAAACTTATAAATGTGTACTTAAAAAAACCCCAAACGTCTATAAACATCTGTTGTAGGTCAGTGCTGGAGCCCAGACAGATGTTTAGGTGGACTTTTGAAAAGTCACTGTGGTTTTATATTATGTTGTCTGGGTCTAGTAGAATCTAACACTGCCAGCTTATTTATCTCGCTAGTAGACTTTGACTTCACAGGTCAGACCTCCTTTGTCTGCACATAAACGAAGAGCAGTTGTGCTCACTGTTACAGCAGTCACTGCTTCCCTGTTGCTGTGTCTGGTGTACAAAACTGGGACTTGGTCTAAAGCCAAGAGAAAAACCTCCGCCTGTCATGTTCATCTTCATACCAACTGTCATTCACAAACTCACACCAGCATGTGATGCTCATCTCAATGAGAAATAGTTTCTTTGCGTCAGTGCGTGGTTCTCGTCGTTATTAATTTGTTCGTTTATTTATGTATCCATCATTCCCTCAAATTGTTTGCATAAGAATGGAGATTAAAACTTCTGCAATAATAGCTGGAGCTGAAATTGGATTCTAAGCTTCCCAGGCCAGGGGATGATTAGAGTTGTCAGAGCATGTACCCGGAGAACTCTCTCCTCGTTAGCGGCTATGATGTCCTCTGCGGGCTGTACCCAGCCCCTGCTTTCCCCGCAGATTAAAGGAAGATTGTTCTTTCATTTTCATATTCTGCATCTCTCATTTGCCAAAGTAAATAAATTGAAGCCGCTTGTGCCATTTGTCCTAAGTCTCTTTTCCAAAGAGCTGCCGCTGATTATCAACCTTTTTTATTTTCCATTGTTAATCCTCCCTCCTTCCTTCAGTGGTCTGTTCATTTACTAATCCCATCTGTCGTGTACGTAGATGTTAAGAGATGGAAATCTAATCTCAATGCGGTTTTCATTCTCTGTCTAATGTATTTATATAGATTCACAGGATATAAGCTTTTTTGTACGGGGTTCTTAGCGAAGCAGGATGCCTAAGTGACCATCGCTACCTGGCCTCACAGAGCGAAGCCAGACATATATGGATTTGGCATGGCTTTATTCTCATGCAGGCCAGGTTTTTCTCTGTAGTTATAAACTGCACTTTTATCCTTCCTGATAATTTCACTGAGACAGTAGTCTGTTAAGAGGTTTGGAGCCTTTCCCAACCAACAAGCTTCTTTAAATAGGAAGCAGGCGGAGCTGGAGCCAGAGTCAGAGCTCCTCTGTGGAGATGGAGGCAGAGCTGTCACGTATCCGTCACCTTGCAGGATGGCCGGTGGTGGTACATAATGGATTCGGGGTTCTAATTCTCAGGGAAAAATCCATAGGCTTGCAGCTCTCAAAGCTGCTGGAAACTGTGGGCTGGATCCTTAGAGAAGGAAGGACAGACTCTCATCCCCTGGCTCTGCTGTCTGCCTCCTGCGCTCCCACCTGCTTCTGTGACCCCAGGAGAGGCATTCACAATGCAGCTCCCGGAGTGGGAGAAGGGTCTCCTGGCTGTTCGCTCAGGGCAGAACCTTTCCTTAGGTCGTTGGAATTTCTCCCCAGTGGAGCTTAATTTAACTTGGGTGTCTTGCATAGCCCTGGCCAAGCTCTAACCTGCCTCCGGTGTTTGCCCCCACTGTACTCACAAACCCAGGGTGGCTTGGATTTCTGTTTCCTAGGATGCCATCAACGCGTACACGGAAAACTGGTGTCTGGCTGCGGATACCGCTCCTCAAGCACTGACTCCTAGCAGCAAGATCCAACGCTGGGGAGATGCAGCCTTTTCCCAGCAACTGCTGCATGGGCCTGGAGAAGCTGGCACAGGCATGGCACAGAGCAGAGGCTTTGAGAGGTGGGGGGGATTGACAAGTTTAACGTCACAGGCGTGTTTCCAAATGAATCTGTTGTGATAGGTATTAGTCATAAGTATAAACTGCAGGGAGATTTGCATTTTATTCTCTTTATCCTACTTCAATCCTCAACAAGCCCCTTCTGCCCACCCCAATTTGGCATATTTAAGGGGATTTGCTGCATTTTTAGTAATTAAAGGTCCTGGAGAACAGTGAGCTCATTTGAATTGAATGCTACATGTGTACAGTCGGGCCTGGATATGCACAGCTCTTTGTGCCCAAACATCCCGCCCACACCCGCAAGGACATACCCACGCTTAGCGCGCCGGTACGGATCGTACGGCGGGGTGCGGAATGAGTCCTCGGGATTCAGCCCGGTCACCGGGCGTTTTGCACCCATGCCTGTTGTGAATCCACCCTTCTGCCTTTGTGGGTTTTCTGTTCTCCCCTCTAGATTTCCTGGGCGTTCTCTGCTCCTGGCTGAGCCCCAGCCCAGCACCCCACTGCAGCCCTGGGGCGGTGGGCGAGGGGGAGTGCGTTTTGGCTTCGTTTGGGAGTCATTCTGCAGAGCTGCTTATGCGTCTCCAACACAGCGTGACTTACATACTAATAGTCTGGATTTATCTGGTATCTGTCATACACGGGTCTCATTGCATTTTATGACCTTTAATTAATTAAGCTTCATAAAATCCTAATCATGCAGGAATTATTAATCCTGTTTTAAATTAACTGGCCAAAGAGAGGTGAAACCTCTTACCAGTCTGCGGATACCTGATTTGAACCCTGACGTCCTGCTAATTCCAGCCTTGCTCAAACCCAGCAGGAAAAATGGGCTTCATACAGGACTTGAGGTGAAATCTTTAAAAATACTGTGTTAATTCCCCCCTCCACTGCAATTGGGTGCGATTCCTTCGACCCTAATCACATCACGCATGGACCAAACCACAGCTCTTCCTTGGGAAGCAGACGTTCTCAGTAAAAGCAGAAGTGAGAATTCCCTCTCCTCCTGGTTGCTGTGCCAAAAACTTTCACATGATTCCTTAATTCCTTTTGCACAAATGCAGAAGGCAGTCCTATTTTATCAGTCTCAGCCTGGGATTTCTTGGCGTTCACTGGCTTGCGATTTTCTTTGGAAGGCAAGTTTGTAAGTGGTTATTTAAAGCTCTGTTGCACCTCCCTTGCGAGGTGTACCATATCTCTGTCCTTCCCGGGAAGTAATTGTGATGAGGATGTGTGTTCTGGCTACATCTCACTGCGTCTGTAGCCAGGCAGGAGTGTGGGATTACTGGTGGATGTTGTAAACACTGTATTTTGTGTGTGTGTGTTCATAATCTTCTCATCTTTATGATCGCTGCACTTTGATTTTGCCGTGAAGGGCACACACACAGGGAGTGGTACCTGGGACCACAGGGGTGGTTATAGACAAACTGTTCCTCAGCCAGAGAGCTAATCAAGATTGCATAAGAAAATAATCACATGTAACCTTCTTTTAATTAAAAATCCCCCCAAACTCCTAGGTGAAAATCTGCACTTATCGCATCCTTCCACAAAGCGTGTTAGATGTGAGGAAAAGCGATGCATTTTGCTCAGTGACGAAGGGAAGCTGACAGCTTAGCATAACGTATTATTTTCAAGGAAAGGTTTCACAAGTACTGGAGATCCCTCTCCTACTGAAACAGCCCGTTCTAATATCTTTTTTGCCAAAGCCTGCATTAACTAAGACACAATGTGTGCTGTGATACTGCTTTGATGTGCCACGATGCCCTCAAGTGCTTCTCGCAAGAGGCGGCCCTGACGGTGACTGGAAAGTGAGATTGGTACCCATGTTTCTTGCATTTTATTTGAAGCTCTAATTACTTGGTGCGTGACCTTGGGCAAGTTCGTATCTTCCCCTCTGCCAAGGGTGGAGCAGAAAATTACTTTCCTGTGTTCCCTGGTGCTCACCCTTCCTGCCTGTAAGATGCCTCGTGGTGTGGCTGAGTTGGGAGACACGAGAGGTTGTCTGAGCAGGAGTGTTGGCTCGCGGAGGGAAGGGCTTCCACTCCATCACTGACAGAAGCTAGTGGAGACTCCTGACCCCAGGAGCAGGAGCTGGAACTGGGCTGAGCGCAGGCAAGCTGCCATGGGTGGGAGGTGCTCCCACCGTGGCACACTTCTCATCCCAGCAAGAGGAGTTCTTTCCCTGTGAATGCCGTTACGGCCCCACTGTCCACCCTGATCACAGACTGGTTTGGGGGGGAAGGGACCTTAAACCCCACCCAGCCCCCCCCCCTGCCAAGGGCAGGGAGACCTTCCACTAGACCAGGTTGCTCCAAGCCTCATTCAGCCTGGCCTTGGACACTTCCAGGGATGGGGCATCCACAGCTTCTCTGAGCAACCTGTCCCAGTGCCTCGCCACCCTCCGCGGAAAGAATTCCTTCCAGATGTCCCATCTCAATCTCCCTCTTTCTGTTTAAACCCGTTACCCCTTGTCCTGTCACTCTCTGCCCTTGGAAAAAGTTCCCCTGCCCAGCTTTCTTGTCTGCCCCTTCAGGTACTGGACGGTGCTATAAGGTCTCCCCGGAGCCTTCCCTTCTCCAGGCTGAACCCCCCTCCTCTCCCAGCCTGTCCCCATGGCAGAGGGGCTCCAGCCCTCAGAGCATCTCCATGGCCTCCTCTGGGCTCACTCCAACCAGTCTGTTGGGGCCATACTGGTTTCACCTCTGTCCCTGAACTCTCAATGCATTTCAGGCTCTTGCCTCGCTCAGGCTTTGTAGTGACTTGCACTGTCGGTTTGTCTAGTGTTTGCTGTCAGCTCTTGTGTACCCTTCCCTAGGAAGACATGAAGAGCTGTTGAGGATCCTAGAGAAGTGATATGTAGCCCTCTCTTGCTGGTTATGGGTTGATGCTGAAAGGCTAAAACCCCACAAAGACAACAGCAGTATAATATCATCTGTCCTCTGTGCAATGGTGTAGTTTCATGCTTATTATAATCCACATGAGCCTATGGAATTAATCATAATGCCAGCGCTCCCATCCAGCTGCCTCAAAGCTCTTTTCAGACATTAGTCACATTAGTCTCATAGTCCCTGAGGTGAGAAAATGCTGGTTGTTACCAGTGTCATGTGGCTGAGAAAGCTGCTGGGTGGGGGCAATACATAAAACCACACGGGTGTCCTTGTGCCAGGGCTGGGGCTCAGGCCTCTGCCTCCCACTCCTGACTCGGTGCTTGGTCTGTACCAGACCAGCCAAGGGTGGGTTGCCTGATCCCTCCTGCTCCGGCCCCAGCACACGGGAGAGGTTTCGATTTGCCCCTGGAGGTGTGGGTCACCGGCCAGCTTTGGGACTGGGGGGGGCTGGTGAAATCTCATCTCCTTCCAGCTCCCTTTCTGCCTTGCCTGGCAGGTGCTGCAAATTGCTAACACGATGGAGAAAGAAACCGGAATCTGGATCTTGCCACTTTATGCAGGGATCTGCCAAGAGATGTGAAATCCTCTCTTGGGTTCTCTTCAGTTCTCCTCCTCCACAATTTTCTGTCTGTGAGATGGGGACAGACCCTGTGCTCTATCCTACCAAAACAGGCGACACAAACCAAACCTTGCTGACCACTGCATGAGTCCTCCGTGGCGCCGCGGTGTGCCACAGAGTCACCGGGGCCTGCAGCAGGGTAAGCTCGGAGAAAAGCATCTCCAGGGTGATGCCATCAGCGTGGTTCTTCTGCACGCAGCAGTGTTCACGTGCTCGCTGCTCTCAGTACGCGCAGCATGCACCGACAGATATTTCTGTGGGGTCATGTCACCTTGAGAAATACGCTGTGCTACACAGAGCTGCTTGCCCAGCATCGTTTTCCTTCTGAGCTGGGCCCTGGACATTAATCTTACGGCCCTGCCGAGATCTGTATCTGCTGCGCACTGTTTATAAGATTAAAGGGATATTGCAAGTAACAAGTTCTGTTTAGCTCTTTGATGCTGTTTCTGTGCCAAAACATTTGAAGTGGAGTGCAATGGGTCATAAAAGGCTCCAGAAATCAACTGTTTACCCAGGGGGTTTGTAGCAGTTGACCTGAGTTAATGACATAAAGTCGGTGCAGGTTGGAGCAGATGGAGCAGAGGTTCTTGGGACTGGCTGGTGGTGCTTACCAAGGGGCCGATGTGACACGTGAAGCAGAGCGGGTCTGAGGCGTGGTGACACGACTGTCATTTTCTGTCTTACGGCCTCTGCGCAGGCTTGGGAAACAGTTGCCGTATGGAAAACCAATGCGGCGCGCTTGGTTTCTCCTTCTGTTTCTCCGCATCCCACCTTGTGCCATGGCAGAAGCCATCCCCTGTCCGTCCCATCCGACACGCGCTGCCTTCGGCAGAACCGGTGCTTGAGAGTTCAGGGACAATGAAACATTCCGTTATGTATTTCCCTGCGGTGATCCCTGTACACTCGAGTCATAAGATGTGATTACATTTACGTGGGCATGTTAATAATTCATCAAATTATCCAGACTTTTAATTCCAGATACACAGGGCATTATCAGTAAAAATATCCTTCATCTGTACTTGTTTCTGGACATGAGTCTGTTTTAAATGCTGCTTTGGGCACACGCAGGAGACTTTTCGTTGTCTCTCATGTATCTGCAGTGCAGGGTAGCTAGAGCTGGGAATGTTTTCCATTGCATTTTGAGATCAAGCTTGTATATCTGTCAGTGTGCCTATATTGGTATACACACGAATATATATATGTGTGTTAGTTAGGCTATCCTTAAACACACCCAAATTTAGATTTTGTTAAGCCAAAAAGCTGCACGGAGTGAAAATGGGAGGCTGAGTTGAACTATGTCAGTGATTTTTTTGATCACAGTAAACCCAGGGAGTCCCAAAATATGGATTTTATAATTCAAAATAATGTTTTGAAGGTTTTTCGGAGAAACTGCTAGTTCAGACTGATGATAACCTTGGATTTTATTTGAAAAAGGAAGATTAACATCCCGATCACAAGGAATAATTGTTCCAATATTTCACATTGCACCGCAGCTTATTGCTGAAATCCTGTTTGACACTGGTGAACATTCCGCTGTTTTATCATGCGCTGGCTTGCATAGGGAATGCAGAATTCCATCAGGAGTGGAAAGCCAGGGTGGTTTTCATTTAAAATAAATAAATAAAAGCAGGTATGGCTCACGCTACCTGGGCTCTGCTGTAATGAGGATTTCATTGTGCCTTGTGAGCACAGCGAAGGCTGGCAGTGGGCTAGAGCCAGTGCATCAGGAAAACGGCCTTGCTTTCCCTGTAAACTCCGTAACCTTCATCCTGACTAACAGCTACCTAGTCCTTGATAAAAAATGTCCCAAATTCTGCAGTGAAAGGAGAAAACTGTGCTAAAGTTAAGGAAGTTGCTGGCAAAGTGGGTCATTAACAGTGTTTTGAGGCCTTTGTACAGAGGTGGTTGGGGATAAATTGTCAGGCAGAAGTTTGTAATTTCCTGGGGTTTGTCATACTAATGCAGATCCTTAACCTCAGTGATTTTGTTTGTGAGGTTTAATTGCCTGCTTTTCTTTTATAAATCTGATCTGATAATGGAAGTTTTAGAGGCAAATTCATTTTGTTGAAATAGATTTTTCTCTATCTTTTTTCCATTCTATTCTGGGTCCAAAGGACGGTGATTTAACTGATATCATGGTGAGCATGTTGGGAACGGGAATACTCTATAATTCTCTGATGGTGGGCACAGGGCAAGTTCCCAAACAGAAAAAAAACCTGTCAGCCTCCCTCATGCACCCTCCAGGTCCATCTCTGATTGTTACAACAAGCAGAGCTAATGAAGAACCGACCCCCCCCCAGCCAGTCCCCGTTTGCATACCCAGCTATCTCCCTAAATTTTGTGCTGTGTGTTTGCATACGCATGGCTTTCCCATAACATGCAGCACTGGAGCGATACTGTCCATTAGCCACAGATGCCTCTGAGTACCAACTCTCGGGAAGTCGGCATCATTTGAGAGGTGGAACAGAGAAACCGCGCTGAGCGGTCAGAGTGGGTCCAGGTCCACAGATGCACGCAGCCCAGACCTTGGGCTTCACAGCGCATGCAAAAAATACATATAAATTTATCTCCCTTGACAGAATTGATTAAAAATAGCTTTTCTTTCTTAGCCATAATTATGCTTTTTTTTTTTTTTTTTGTCATGTTGCCTTGATAAGGGCACGGTGAGTTTGTAAGGAAAAAGTAATACAGGAAAATAAATGAAGCTTCTCTTTTCTTTTCCTCTCAATATATACGCTTTCCCCATCAATGCGTAAGTATCCATTAATTTAACACCTGCTCTCTTTCAACCATTATTTCTCTCCTCTCCAACACTTAACGTTCCCCCGGATAGTGATTCTCACTTCGGGAGAGCTGCGAGGTCACAGAGAAAGCCTGATGCATCCAAGTGAGCCACGCTGCTCGAGCTGCTGGTTCCCATCCTCCCCACCCAGTCTGCCTGCGACTGTTTCTGCATAAGCCTTAACAGCACCTAAACATCTTGAACAGTGGATTCATGCTATTTCCATGGCCATAATTCTAATTATCTCGAGACTGTGTGCTGCGAGTGGGTACGTTACCAAGTTGCCAAGTGCTACAGCCGTTACTACGGCAGGAAATGGCTCTCCTAATACCTGGAGTCTATCTCAAAAATTGTTCTGACATAAGATGTCTTTCAATTACAGTGATAAATCTTTATTATAACAGATCATTTTCTTAATTACAAAATGATAACCACAGTGCTTTTAATGAGGACGGCAGTCAGTCCCTACCCTTCAGCATTTCAGACCTGTGAAGAAAGGCAAAGAGGCTTCACCCCTAACACCCTGTCCCAACCACAGCGACCTGCGTGGCTGTGTTGTACCCACGCTCTTCGACGCGAAGCCTGCCGTGCCAGACGGTTAGACAGAAAGCACAATTAGCCTGTGTGGAATCTGGAAAGCCGGTAACATCCTCAGTGCTTGGCATGTTGGTTGCCTGGCAGTAGGGCGCTGGGTTCGGGCTCACCAGAGCTCTCACCCTCGGTATTGGGCTAAGGCTGACGGTTTTCCTGTCCCAATGTCCCAACGCCCTGCCAGGCACACCCTGGGAAGCAGGGAAATGGGCTCACACGGGGCTCCATGCTTCCCTCACCCTGTGAAACCTCCCGCAGCGAGGAAGGGAGTTTTTACTTTCCTCTGCTGTCTGCAGGGAGATGTGCCCCGCGGGGTGGTAGGACCTGTACGAACGGTGTGGTTTGTGTCAAGGAAGGGGACGAGAAGTGTGTGAGCTTGTGTGTGTATTCTTCACGCAGCGCACTAGGGAAGCCCTAAATAGTGTCTCAGTGAATACCCCTCGCCTTCTCTCCTGAGAAGAAAACGAATAGCAAACTCCCCGATTCTTCTATCCCAACAACCGGCGATTTTCTGTTCAGCTCTTCCCCAAGATGTTACAAATCCCACCTTCAGCTTTTTCAAATAAAATCCCATTTTTACCTCTAAGGAAAGCCATTTGAAACGCACTTAGCAACCATCAGAGTCTATTTTTAGCTTCTATCAGGGTGTAATGTACAGAATGTAATAATCTCATGCTTGAAGCTTTTTTCCCCTCCTTCCCAGAGCTGTGAAATTGCTGCAGCTGAATAGGAGGGAGAGAGGCTGTGCATCTCGGCTTTGCCCAGAACTCATTCTCTCTGTGTCTACACATCTCAGGTTGTTCACGTTCACCTTTAGCAGTATGGTTATTTATGGGCAAGCCCAGACACTGCGAATGTGCTGAACAAGGTAAACGGAGCGTACGGTTTTAGATTCCTCTCTGACCATGCCGCTTGTTGTCAAGGATGTTTGTAGGACAGGGAGCCACAGAGAGTCTGGAAAGAGAATGAATAGACACCTCCATGACTCCAAGAAAGGTGGGGGAATAAAGGGCCTTCAAGAGTGGCTTCAGCATCTCCTCAGGCAGTGGACCTGGAAAACTACGCTGTTAATATTAACCTTGGTCCTAAGATACACTTTCCATCCCTTGGATCCTGGGAATAAGGAATGTCCGGTCTGCAGAAGCTCTCAGGGTGTGTGTGGGGAGATGTGTCTGCCATTCTCTGAAGCTAAGTAGGAAGGATGATCTTAGGACTGTAGAACTGGGTTGGGACACAAGTGTTTCCAAACTGCTGCGGCAGTATGCTGTGTGAGACCTCGGCTAGATCATTAAAGTCATTAACCTTCGTGTGATTTAGTTCATCACTCTCAGCTCATATTTCTATCCTTTTTCCTAACTTTTAGACAGGACTCTAATAAAGACAAAGTTTCTCTGTCACAGTGTTCATATGCTTCAGGCACCAGCCTGGGGGTAAGCTCCTGAGCCTGCCTGGCTGCTCAGAGGCTTTGTTGGATGGCATCCAGCCTTCCTCTTTGGTATTTGGTGGAGTCACACTAAACTGAGTCTTTCAAGAATAGGTTATTACAATTTAATGCTATCGTCTGGTAAGTCCGAAAGGCCTCATCCCGCTCGCTGCTTTTGTGATGGTACCTGAGCTGTCAGACACGCAGCAGCTGACTGCAGCTTTGGTCCAGGCGTACTGACGGGTATGGCAGTGTCGGTATTTACTCAGCGAAGCCACTTCAGGCTGTCAGCTCCCAGGGCTACAAACCAGACAGGAATACTAGACAGAGGGGAAGCCCACTACGGTCCAATAGTCCTTTCCCTGGAGCCACAGGATGATGGTTCTGTGCCGTGTATTTCCCATCACTTTGTTCATTCGAGTGCTGAGTGGCAGAAGTGATGGGGCTCCTGTTGCTCCCTTCTGGAGATCAAGTGACCTCCTGTGCCAGATCAGAAATAGACTTTAAATAATTCATTGAATAAAGTCTAGGATTTTGTAAATGTCTGTCTGATTCTTCTTGCTCTCTGTTATTCCTGGCTTTCCTACCAACCCCTAGAGCACACAGTCACATTCCTCCTGGCATCATGTCTACATTGCCTCCTTTCACTCACAGGTCATCACGTTTCTTTGAGCTTTAGTTGAATTTTTCCTTTTTCTCTTGAATGAGGGAATTAGTTTACCTAATAATAAGTCTTTGACTTCCCCATTTGAGTGTGCTTTTCTCTGCTCTGAAGGAGGACATAGACATTTAACTCCCCCCGCGTGGAACTTGCCTTACATCAGAAGTCAGCATGTTAGAGCAAATTGCACGGTACTGTAAACATCTCGAATCAAGCTCCGTTCTCATTTGTACCCGTGCAATCACGCTGAGTAAAATTCAGCCTGTAGAGCTTAGAGACATGCGCTTTTAATCCTATGCATTTTGTAAGACTAATAACCTGCTCGGAGGCTTGAGGGCACCCAGCCGGATTGGACGGGATAATGTAGGGTAGCAAAGCACGAGGCAGAGTTCTGAAACATAATTCTGGATGGGAGAAGAATATAGGGAATTTGTTAATATTCCTTAATTCCAAGCACTCTTGCAACCATGTCCTCATTACCGCAAGGGATGAATTTGTTTATGCTGTTTAGCTTCAGGCTAGAACAGAACATAAGGTACGTTTCCTTGCAAAGCTACATTTCTATTTTATTTGATGGTCTGAAATTAAATCAGAAGGAATGTTATTTAATCAGTGAGAAAAGAAAGAAAGAAGGAATAAACAGGCATCCACTAAATTCGTGGTTGTCACTGTGTGACATGTGACGTCCCTTGGGAAGTCGGGAACCGTTTGGAGAGCATTAGGCTTGTATTCTCTTCCCGCATGGCACAGGTTCAACACCTGAGACAGAATTCCTGAAAGGCCTCGCATGTACCATCCCTGCCTTGGGGAGTGCAAAGCTAGGGCTCTCTGTTGGTTTTGTTTGTGTTTTTTTTTAACTGGCACAAACTTAAAGTGATTTATTTCCATCACAATTCTACTGTCTGTCTCACTTGTGTGAAGTTAGGCCAGATTTATACCAGGCTGAGCAGGAGTAAAATGTAGCTTCCTTTAAGCATCTGCAAAGTCAGTAGTTAACTTGCAAACTCTTTCACCTTTTCTCTTTATTGTAGAGATTAAGCACAAATTGGTGCATGCATTGATAAATAGTGAAGTCCTGGAGGTGGTACCTGCCAGCGTGTTTCTCGTTCTGTGGCTGCAACACACTTGGTTTTTCTTTTGAGAATGACTTTTTTTTTGGTGGTAATACAACCTTACTAGTTTGTGTGGATTATAGCATTCCTGGTGGGTGTGTGTACACAGCAGCAAAAGAAGCTGGAGTCAAACCCAGAGCCCTTTAAGTAAGGAAACAAAAACAGCAACACAAAAGTAGAATTACACTGTGGCTCATTTAAGCCTTGCTGAAGTTTCCATTGTGCAAGCATTTAAATGTTGTACTTACTCTGGCACATCTCATTTTACTTTATTCCCTGGTGGATGTTTCCCTGAGAATTTGGTACAGATGCTGAACAATAAAGCCTGTTGCAAATTGCTTTCCAACTGCTAGGTAATTACAGCAGATTTTATGCTAAATGTAAAGAATGTACTGCTATTTTTTAATAAAAGGAACATCTTTTCTTATCTGATGCTTTAATACTGTCTCATTTGTCTTACTTTCAGCTGAAGGATAACTTCGACTTGTTCACACCCCGGTGGATCTGCTGGCATGCCTGCCTTTCCATATTCTTCTCCAGAATCTCCATGTTACAATGATCAGTTGGAAGTTCAGACCCTCTGTGTATTTAGTAAGTAACTTTAAATATTTAATACGACTGCACTGAGGCCACAGAGCATGTTTCTATCTGTACTTGTTACCAAACCAGACAGAATATTTGGTTTCAGCATGCTTCGAGGATGAACTCCATGTTTTGTCACATTTGGCAGTGTTTGCTAACATGACCAGTGGCATTATAATCTCTCATGTACCAGGCAGAGTAAACATGAAGCTCCTCATCCCTTCTTGGAAGGAGGTTTCTCTCATTGCCTCTGTACACAAATGAGCATCTTGTGCTGCAGGAAGAGCGCAGAATATTTGGTTTCAGCATGCTTCGAGGATGAACTCCATGTTTTGTCACATTTGGCAGTGTTTGCTAACATGACCAGTGGCATTATAATCTCTCATGTACCAGGCAGAGTAAACATGAAGCTCCTCATCCCTTCTTGGAAGGAGGTTTCTCTCATTGCCTCTGTACACAAATGAGCATCTTGTGCTGCAGGAAGAGCGTCGGATGTGCTGGGGTGGTGGGATTTGTTTTGCGGGGAGAGTTCACCAGCAGAGTTGGGGTGTGGGGGACCTCGCTTCTTGGGATACTGAGAAACTCGGTATCAAGAGCTTCGTGATACTGTACAGTGTGGCATAGGCACCGCAGCCCCCCCAGCTCGGTGTTAAATGTCCTCCTGCCCCGTCCCGGCAGAGCTCACTGACCCTGCGCGTCACGTTCAAGCTCTGCGACTCCAGTGTCTCAGAAAGAGCAGGGTCAGTCCTGGGGGAGCACAGGAGCCGGGGGAGGGTTTGGGGATGTGTGAGTGAGCTGAAACCAAGTGGGAAGTTGATCCTGGAGAAAAGAAGCTGCCCCTAGATCAGTGCATGCAGGCTTGGGCTTGCTGGGTTGATGTGAGCAAGGGAAGAGCAATGTGAACAAGCGACAGGATGCACTGTTGGGTATAACTCCTTATCCGTGGCCTGCTAATCAAAATCTCCTTCCATGAGGAATGCTTTGTAATGCTGTTGTAGTGAGCATCCATGGTTTGTCACAGCAGAGATGACAAAATGTTACCGAGCTTGGCACGAGACCAAGGGAGGGATGCTGCTGCTGGTTCTTGTGAGGTGGATAGTTCTATAGTCTCAGTTTCTTCATCCCACCCTTGGGTTATTCTGAGGAGAATATTACAGAGACCACAGCCCCCCAGGCTGGGGAAGGGTGTGGGGTGTTCATAGGTTGATGTACTGACGGCTTTGAGGGCAGTGGAACACGATAGCTGGAGAAGCTTTGTTACTGAGCCTTGGACAGCACGGTTGCTGCTCTGCCCTGGGT
Organism: Eurypyga helias; assembly: GCF_000690775.1. Classification (NCBI taxonomy): domain Eukaryota; kingdom Metazoa; phylum Chordata; class Aves; order Eurypygiformes; family Eurypygidae; genus Eurypyga; species Eurypyga helias. Next base: position 87,117 of record NW_010246878.1, read on the forward strand.
TATTGAGTAAAGCCAGCGCTACGTGCTCATCCCTGGGGTCTTGGAAGGCACCTCTGTGTCTGCTGAGCTGCAGCAGGACTCCAGCCTGTTGGTCCCTGCTGTCAGCCCAGGGCAGGCAGCAAGGGCAGGGTGCTGTGCTGGGGGAGCCCAGGACAGCAGGAGCTGCTGCAGCGCGATGGGGGCTGCACCCCCTGCCTGGCCCTGGCCTTGCATGCAAGGGTTTGGGGCTGTAAGTATCTGCACTGCCAAATTTGCACCTGGGATCTATTGTAAGCGTGCAGCTGAAAAGTATTTTAAAAATGTGTCAGTCATTGGGATCTAAAAATTGATCTGAGCCCACACAGGGAGCAAGTGCATAAGAGTGAATCAGAGCAGCATGTTGGTTAAATGAGTATCCGAGAGTGAAGTTTGCTGCATTTGAGACCATTACAATCCCTGAACTGGTGGAAAAGATAGGATGCAAAATCAGTCCCAAGATCTAGGAATCTGCATTTCTAAACTGCGCGGGAATCCAGCAAACCTAATTTAAAGATGTTTTTGTTTTTAAAGTGTGAAACAAAATATGTAACGTTTCTGTGAAGGAGGGAAGTACACACAGAGAGGCCGTTGAGACGATTGTGTAAAATGATGTTCACGGTTCTCTCGGGGGAAAACAAAAAGGCAACAAATTTAAACAAATCAGCCTAGCCAGTAAAGCAGAATTCAGTGTTTAATTCCGTGCAATTACTTTGACATCTAGTGTGATAATGGAGAAAGATTATAAGAATATGAAAAAGTAAAGGTAGTCAAGGGTAAAATTAGTAGTGCATTCGTGCGTTTCTACATGCAGGAACAGTAAAACCTGAAGCTGCGGCACTGGAGAATGGAACTTTGATAGAGGTCCATAAATGCCATCAACACCAGTCACTGAGAGAGCTCAAAGGAGCTGGAAAAGCCCTTTGGAGAAACCCGATTATCATTTGAGAACTTCAAAAGGCAACTCTGGGGAAGGCAGGCAAAATGAGCTGATGATCCATCGCCATCGGAGTGGCCTGCAGCCTCCTGCTCAGACCAGGAGCAGGTCGGGCATGTTCCCCCGGGCCGTCTGCTGTGTCCCACTTGGGCACCGCTGGACCCGCCTGGGGCTGGGATGCATCCCGAGATGCCCACTACTTCCCAGTGGGGTTTGTAGTCACGTACTGCATGTGCCTTTCCGGTGGCTTCCTGACCAGAAGCGGGGAGGTGCCCGGGATGCGTTTAATAACGGGTTAGCTGTTGTTAGGAAGAGCTGCGTGCTGGTAAAACGGACGGCAGCAGCAGTCCGCGGTGCCAGAACCCGTCTGCAATAAAAGGTTGTGCATCAGGGCTGGGGAAGAACTGCTCTCGGGTCTCTGTGGACATTGTAGTGAGTTTTAAACTGCATCTGCTTTGCTGCGGTTTATGACCTTCTTTATCTATTTCCAATTAACTTTTATATGACTGATTGATGGGAGTGCAGAAACAAAGAGGTGCAAACGCCACGGTGTGATTCATGCAGAGGTTTCAAGCTCCTGTTAATCTGCTGCCCAGACAGAGGAGCAGCACCGGGTTACTCATCCGGGAGGCTCTCCCTGGAGCAGACCTGCCAGAGCTCGGGCATGCCAAGGCCCATCAGCACCCACCAACATGACAAGCAGCTCTGGTAGGCAGCCAGAGGTCTGACCTGCTCCCCTGCCTGGCGCTGGCAGAGGTGGCTGATAAGATTAAATGAGACAAGATGAGATGGGATGGGATGAGGCAAGGGAAGAGCCCTCCTGCACTTCTATCAGGGTATATTATCAAAGCAAATACCCGTGGGGCTCAGGAAGCAACAGAAACCCCATCCAGATACTTTCTGACTTCCAGTAACGCTGCTGAATAGTTGAAATGTGCAATTTAACATATGGCTAATAAACTACTAATTAAAACAAATAGGAAACAGTCAACTAATCAAATCTCCTTGTTGCCATATGGCAAAAATCCCTGGCAGCCTCCGAGAGAGGAGTCACTCAGCCTGGGGTATCAACAGGGACCCAGTGACTCAATGGGGGATTAGGGTGAAGCTGGGAATTCGGGATGATTACTCATCTAGTTGTCAAACACAAAAATCTCCTTTTCTCTATTACTTTGGTTGCTGTGAGACTTTACCACCTCCCATCGTTTTCCCTCTTGTGACTGGCAGGTTGGGTCTGGCATGTGCCCAGACCTGCTACTTGCCCCGGCCCCTGCTCCTGGCCCCGGCTCCTGGCCCCTGCTCCCAGCCCCAGCTTCCAACCCTGGCTCCCAGCACCACTTGCAAGCAGGAAATGAAGCATTTGACATGCTGCAGTGGCATCTGAGATGTTCTCATTGATTGCAGCATCTTTCGAGGTGCTTTCAGCTGCATCCAGGTTACCGAGACAGGCGTTTGGGTGAAGTCTGGTACATGCTTGTGTAAATGCCTGTAAGCAGTCAGTTGGGAAGCACACGGATACTTGCAGTCCTGGCAAGCAGAGCCAGTCCACTGCAGCTGGGGGTGCCAGGCATCCCACCACTGACACAGGCTTATAGATATTTATTATATAAGGATATCCCCAGGAATAATAGTGGGGAAGAGCTTGACAGCAGTTCACAGGCGAGGATTTGCCTGCTGGATGCTCTGGTTGAGAAGTACTACGTGCTAATGCGTGTGGCAGGGGAGCAGCCAGGTTGAGGATAATTTACAAGCAGGAAAAAGGCCCCTGAATGATTCAGCAAGAATTAGCTCTGCTCCACGCACACTCTTGACACCGTATACGAGTGAGAGACAACAGCTCTAGAGCTGAGAGGGTATTTAAGTCTCTGTGGCCCATTAGATCTTTGGCATTTCTATCTAGACTGCTGACGGTAGCTTCAGTTATCGTGGTGACATTGTGATACAGCTTTTTAGTATAAAGAACAGTGTATAATGACACTGTGTAGTGTTTTACATGTGATGTTAGTCTGATTGTCCTACAGGGAGAGAAGGGTGGCTAATTATGCTGCATCTTAGTCAATGACATGAATCAAGAACAAAACAGGATGTTTGCCGTGTCTCTTTCATTAACTTACTTCATCCATGTAACTGCAGCAGCTGGATGACTCACGGCCTTCACTGAGGCACAGAGATACTACGGTCACGTAGGCTCCCGAGTGGAAGAGCACCTTGAACTCAGCCAGGCCCCTAGTTTAGCACTGGAGTCAGTGGATTGTTTTCTGCATGTTTGCACCCCAGAAATTTAATTTGAAACCATTTGCAACAGATGAGCTTTAAACTGGTGTGAGAAGAGACAATATAGATAGTAAATCCTCCTATGAGTCACAAAAGCTGTGTGTCCCTTTTTAAATTTATACGTTCCTATAGAAGGTATCTTTTATCTTCTCTTGAATAGTACTTTGTAGTTGTTAAATGGAATCATCATTTATAAAGAAGCTATAACCGTATTTTTTCACACCTTTTACCCTTGTCTTGGTTCCGATTTAAGTCATGTCACTGGGGATATGAATGCGATGTAAAACTCGGTGTGAACAGATCATAGCCCTGAGATGCAGGAAAGGTCATTTTCTATGGGGATGTGAGGTCAAAGGTGCTCAAAATGTGGATGGTGGACAAGACTTCTGCTGTGACAACTCCTTACAGAGTTTTATTTGACTTCTTTTGCAGGTGGCTAGTAGGAGACAAAGCTTGATATTCTTCATGAAGTGGCAGAATTATAGCAAAACCACAGAATCACAGAATGGTTTGGGTGGGAAGGGACCTCAAAGACCATCTAGTTCCAACCCCCTGCCATGGGCAGGGACACCTTCCACTAGACCAGGGTGCTCCAAGCCTCATCCAGCCTGGCCTTGGACACTTCCAGGGATGGGGCATCCACAGTTTCTCTGGGCAACCTGTCCCAGTGCCTCCCCACCCTCTACGGGAAGAATTCCTTCCTGATGTCCCATCTCAATTTCTCTCTTTCCGTTCAAACCCATTACCCTTTGTCTTGTCACTCCCTGCCCTGGAAAAAGCCCCCGCCCAGCTTCTTTGTAGCCCCTTTCAGGTACTGGAAGGTGCTGTAAGGTCTCCCTGGATCCTTCCTTCTCCAGGCTGAACAAGCCTAATCCTCTCAGCCTTTCTTCACAGGAGAGGTGCTCCAGCCCTCGGAGCATCTTCGTGGCCTCCTCTGGACTTGCTCAAAATGTAACACAAGTGACTTAACTGCCACAGGGAATTGCGGTGCTGAGTCCCTCAAGACCCTCAGTGTGCCAGTCATCATCCAGCAAAGGGCTTAAGCACCTGCTTTACTGTGAGCACCATTTAAATCGATGCTGATTTGCTTTGCTGAATCAGGATCAGGGTTCAGTATAGTTCAGGAGTCAGTATTTATGCCCGTTTGTCACCTGCACAGTGGGTCCCTTGAACTGTGAGACTTGGAGCAGAGAATATCTCTTAGCAGCTAGTGGCAGCATCCCTGGCAGCCTGGTACCGGAGAAAGACAGTAAACCACGTCACCTGATAGATAATGACAGTAAAAAGAGGGGACTGAACTTGACAGAAAACGCTGCTGTTTTTCAAAACTGAGCAAATTAGTCATGAGCCCACTGTAGTTACGGCATATTTGCAAGTAGATGGGTGTTTTGCCTTGTGCTGCTGAACAGCCAGCTCCAGGGTGATCGCAATGTTCCCCTCTTGCCTTAAAAGCTGTCAATGAATCCCTGATCTCCCACAGCCCATCTTATGTTTATTTACTAATGCATTCTGCCTTCCCTCTCCCACTGGGCACCGAGGTGCCCAGAGTCTGGCAAGACTTGTGAAACGAAGGACTTTCTCTTGTACACAGCTATAAATAATACCGCTGGTCTGAGTGATGGCTGTTACAGGAAGGAGACGTCTCCCCACTGGTCGGCTGCATAGGCTTTATGAAGATGCCGTGCAATTTTATGTATAGGGAGAGATACACGGAGATAAATATCACACAGACAGTTCTGTTCAGTGAAAGTGAAACCATGGAAGGGTAATTTTGTCACATTAAATAAGTTTTATCCCCAGGAATAGACTTTCTGTGGCTGGACCTTGAGTTTTCACTGCCATCCAGAACTTAGCTGCTATCTTTTCTTCCCAAGCTAGAACAGTGGCCAAATGCTGAAACCTGCGCCATATGCTCTCTCTTAGATTTTACTTTTGGACAGAAGTCAGATCCCTAGTGCTCGCCTTCTAAGCGGGCCAGACAAACACCGAGACAGCAGGCTGCCGGCGCAGGCAGGGCTGCCCTCCCAAAGGAGCCACAGGAGATTCAATTTTCCTCCCAAGGGTGCGTCTCAGCCCTCGGGGGGATGAGAGGCTCGTTTTTCACTTAGAGCGGGGTTAGCACCAGGCACGCTACCTGGAGCAGCATGCCGTGAAGCACTGAATATCTTGTTTGGTGCACGGATATTTCCAGCTCTCATTGGTTACGGAGGAGCCCACGGCTGGGATGCGACGTGCTGCCCCTTCCCTCTGACAATGGACTCTGTGTGGGAAATGTCCAGAGCATGTCTGTGATGCCTGGTGTGGTTTAGCTCCCTGGGTTTGTAGCTGAGGCTCTGGAAGATTTGCCAGTGGTGCTAAAGCCATTTGGCTGGTTATCCTCTTTCCCTACACAAGTTAGGAGGAGCCCAGGTGAGCGCACAGGGGCTCTGCCGATGCATTTGTTTTGCGTTTCAGCCATATGAAAAACCAGATAGTTGGGAGTGAAAAAACGCTGGTAAATGTGAAAACATGTGGCCACAGGACTCCAGACTCATCTGGTTCTTTTGCAAGCGCTCTGAGGCTTGAAGGGAAGATTTGAGGAATGACAATGAGGTCATTTTTTCAGATATTCACAGACTGCTCTTCAATGTTTGATGAGCAGCATGGGGCTCTTGATGGAAGATGACTGTGGAGTTTTACAGGGTTTTTAAAGTTTGCTTTAATTTTTATTTATTCCAGACCCATCAGGTGTTTGGAGAGCCGATTTTGGCTTTCTGAAAGCCTGTCTCCATGAAAGCAAGACTCTGTAATACACACCTGTCCTTGCCTTACTCTTCCTGGCGATGTCTAAGGTGTGTGCCATGAGTGGCAGCACCCAGCGCTCCCAGTAGTGCTGCACATGTCCAGCAAAAGGGATCAAATGCCTTTAGTATCTCCAGAGGAGAGTTTGTTTTACACCTGGTCTGTGATTCAGTGAAAATAAGATTGCAGTTTTACAAGGGCCTGTAGTGACAGGACAAGGGGTAATGGGTTTATGTTGAATGTGCGGCGGTGTAGGTTGGATATCAGGAAGGAATTCTTCCTGGAGAGGGTGGGGAGGCACTGGGACAGGTTGCCCAGAGAAGCTGTGGATGCCCCATCCCTGGAAGTGTCCAAGGCCAGGCTGGATGAGGCTTGGAGCAACCTGGTCTGGTGGAAGGTGTCCCTGCCCATGGCAGGGGGTGGGACTGGGTGGGCTTTAAGGTCCCTTCCCACCCAAACCATTCCATGATTCTGTGGTTATTTAGGCCCTCTAAGATCAGGCTGTGTAATGATACATTTATTTGCCTTGTAGAGGGCTCTGTTGGGCTGGAAATCTGTTTGTAAGAGGCACATGGGCTGCTGGAGGCCTAGCAGTTGTGGCAAATGGCCCTGCCGGGAGCGCAGCCTCTTTGCCTTCCCCTCGGTGTTACCCCCGGCAAAAAGACTGATTTGACATTTTCAGAAAACTCTCCCTTGGTTCCTTCTGGGAAGATGAGCAGCTACTGCGGATGCAGGGACTGGCTTCTGCGGTGATGCCAGCCAGGGGCAAGCGGCTGAAGTGCTGCTCCCTGCTCTGGACCGAGTCACAGCCTGTCATCTGAGTGAGCGTGGGTTTGGGACCTCCTGTCTTCCGGCACAGCCTCTTTTCCCAAAGCCCTAGGTTGGGGTTTCTACTACCTTCATCTTCCTCCATCCCAGGCTGTTTCCCCCATCCCAGTGGCTGGGGAATTCATAATGGTGTTCCTGGGGTTTCTGGGAGCTGTGAGCATCCCACGGACCACCTACGCCCTGCCCTGGGGAGGGTGCTGCTGGGTGGGAGGCTTCATCCCGCTAGCCCAGGGTGTGTGTGCCCTTGCACGATGGCTGCAGGAAACCACCGTGTTACGGCCGTGGGAAACTGCTGCTGCTGTTTGCAGTTTTCTCCAGGTTCCTCTCGTTACACCTGTGTTTTATTCCGGTTGGCAAACACCGGTTTCGCTCAAAGTGGCATTCATTCCGGAGTCTTAACCTGATCCCTGCTGGGTTCAAAATTGACAAAACTCTACCTGGCTATTAGCAAGGTACATAATACGGCAGCTAAATATAGACCTGACAAAGGCTCTCCCTGAAATAGCACCAGCACGGGGATAAAATCAATGTCATTTCTTACACAGTTCCTTGACAGGCATTTGCTAGAAGAGTCTTATCTGTGCCTGTCAGTGATTCTCAGATACTTCTTGACTCCCGTTTCGGTGCCTACTGCATGGAACAACTGAACCCTGGTCTGACCCCTCCCTGGGGAAGAGCCTTCTCCCTCCCTTTTGGGGTTTTAACGTGTTCTCCCACGTGAGATCACGGTGTTGAGCTTTGCAGTGGTGAGGCTTGGGTTGGTATTTTTTCTTAAATTATATTGTTTCTTTGTGTACTTTTTAGTAAAGGTATTTGCTTCTATCTGGTGAGGCGCAGGATCCTTTTGGCATTTCAGAAGAGGTGGGCAGTATGAATTATTCATTTTAAAAGTGTGTGACATTATGATGGAGCTTCAGCAAAGTACATTTAAACATTACAAAATAGGATGAATCAGTTTAAACTCATCTGAGCTTATCATACATCAGATAAAATGACTGATACAAAGGCTAAAAAGGAAGAAAAAAAGCTCTTCTCAAAGCATTTCAGGCTCCAAAACCACACCAACTATGAAAGAGGGTTTATTTTCAGATCTTTTAATGCCAAGGGGTTTAGGGAAAACTGATGAAACTACAGGGTTAAACCCCTCTTTGCGGAAAAGTGATATGACCATTGGAACTGCGCTGCTGCACGTCCCTGAAAGCGAAGGGGCAGGTGGGGACAGAGCACTGGGGCTGCTGGATCTCCGAGGAGCTGAGGACAAGGGTTCCTCGGGAAAACTCATGTACAGAAGAGAAGAAAAGCCTCTGGGCAAAGCCTGAAGGGTAAAGTAAAGGGCAGCAGAAGGGTCCTCATGAGGTGCTTCCAGAGTTGCCCTGGACTCGTGGCTATTCAGCCTCCTTTATTGTGAAGTGCTGGCTTTTTTCTGACAACACAAATATTAGTGTTTTTCTAAATCCTTCAGCAAACACTTTCTCTATCTGTGTCAAATAAGATGGATCCCTTAACCTGTAAAATGGATGGCTCGAGGTATAAAGCGTTGGGAGTAGGGTGTTTAGACTCAGAATGTATTACAGCCCTCATAGTTTCTTAGGTCTTAAAAAAATAGTCCTTTAAACAGAATTTCCTTTTATTTTTATGCTTTAAGTGTTGCTCTTTGGCTAATCATTGTTGTGCTTCCTTCCTGGGCACCAGGCTGCCAGGAGGCTGTTCCGCTCGCTCCCGGCTGGAGTTTGCATAGCAGGACTTTCCTCCTGCTCAGAGCTGGCTGGCTGTGTGGTCTCTATCGCAATTCCCCTCTGTTTTGAGAAGTCCAGGCTGGGATTCAGCCGGAGCCTTCCTGCATGTTTTTTTCACTTTGATTTCCCATGATGCTAAAATATCAAGTCTCTTGTCAAACCGCTCCATCATCTCGACTGCGCTGCCTGTGCCAGATGAGAAATGGCAACCGGAACGCTGGGGAGCGTTCGGCTGCCTTCCCAAGGCAGTGCTCCGCTTTCCTTCCTTTCTCCGTGCTGGCTTGGAGCCTAGCCGAATATTTATGGCATGCCCACTTTTTTACTATCCAAACAGTTAAGGTGTTTCTGGCCTAAAACTGAACTTAATCCCCTTTGGACAGCAATGGCTTTACTGCAGGAACAACACAGATGCTGCAGCAGGCGCTGGAATGTGCTTTCGGTTTCCTACTCAATGTAGCACTTCTGCTTTACCAAAATCCCTGAAAGGCTCTCTTAAAGGTCCATGATGAGAATCATAGAGTCATGGAATGGTTTAGGTTGGAAGGGACCTTAAAGCCCACCCAGTCCCACCCCCTGCCATGGGCAGGGACACCTTCCACTAGACCAGGTTGCTCCAAGCCTCATCCAGCCTGGCCTTGAACACTTCCAGGGATGGGGCATCCACAGCTTCTCTGGGCAACCTGTCCCAGTGCCTCCCCACCCCCTCTGTGAAGAATTCCTTCCTGATGTCCCATCTCCATCTCCCTTTTTCCATTTAAACCCGTTACCCCTTGTCCTGTCACTCCCTGCCCTTGAAAAAGTCCCCCCCAGCTTTCTTGTAGCCCCCCCAGGCACTGGAAGGGGCTCTGAGGTCTCCCTGGAGCCTTCCCTTCTCCAGGCTGAACACCCCAACTCTCCCAGCCTTTCAAAGATGTAAAGATGCAAAACCAGGGCTCTGACCCCTTGGGATCATCAGGCTGAGAGGGAATACGAACTTGGGTGCTGTGCTGAGCAGTTGCTCCAGAAATCTGCCCAGTCCAGTGCCCTGTCGCTCACGGTGACAAATGCAGGTTGCTTCTGACAAAAGAGACCCTGAGCAGGCAGGGAGGGGAGAACCCACCACCACCAGCCCCTCTCCACGGATTCAAAGGAATTATAACCTGTTCTAAACTCACGTTGTATTATTCTGACCATCAATTCCTGGTTTTGATAGGAATGTCCGGTCCTGAAAAGGAAGCTGAACTCTTGCTCCCAGGGATGTGTTGTGGCATTGAATCTCTGAGGTTAATTAGGTGAAGATGCATCCACCGATCTGTTTGTTGAATTTGTCGCTTTAATCCAAAACCTTTCAGCCCCCACCCCTCTTGTTTTTAAGGCCAGTGGGAGTCACGCGTTCCCTGTCTATTCCTCTTTACCACTCGTTGCAAATGCGCTTTTTAAGAATACAGAAATATTGCGATCCAATCAGATTTAGACTTGTGTAATTGCGTTCTGCCAAGCTAAATTTCCTTGCAATTTCAATTGGACGCAGCGTTATTCATTAGGTGAGGTCCTAATCTGCTGAGCCGTGTTGCTGTGCAACAACGGCTACAATTAATCCCCTGGGTCGGGAAACTGATACAGTCCTCCTGGATATTTGTAATTTGTGAAGTGGTAATGGTTCTTATTCAAGGAATATTACTTAATAATTAATAACAGTAATACTAATGGACTCTGCGTTTCCTACAATTAAACACTTGGCAGAGCGGATCGTAAACTCTGCGTTCAGCTCTTGAAGAAAGGCAGATTTTGAGGGACTTTGTACTTCAGGACGTGGACAGAAAAGTAGGGTAATACGATTCCCGTGCAATTATGCATTGCGTCCACATACTGCAGCTGCTAAAAGCATTTATCATAATTAATGTAACCGCACTGATTATCAAAGGATGTTTGTATAATGATTGATCCTGTCACTTGTTGTAAAGCCGTGCAGGACATCAGAGCACAAATCACAGCCATTTACTGTAACAGTATGTGCTTTCAAGTGAAGCCGTTCCTTAGGGGGTAATCTGGGGTGCTGCTGCTTGTTCCTTGCTCTCTAGGACCCTCAGAATCATTTCTGTGTGATAAAATAGAATTAGGAGAATTACTGCTTATAATAGGCTTGAATGAAGGGACGACGCTGCCAGAGATGCTTCACATCTTACAAGAAAACAAAAATCTTCCCTCTCCTCGGAGTGAAAGAGAAACAGCAAATTGTATTCAGCCTGTAACGACACCTCCAGAAGGGTTTGGAGTCCCCAGGCAGCTTTCCACCATCACCTTCCATTATTGCCTTTCCTATTTTTAGTTGAATTTCCAGGTTTTCCCAAGCCAATTCTTTTCAGCCATTCAACATTTCTCCTATGTCAGAGGGAAGGATCGCTTTATAGGGGGTTGCCATGGAAACACCTGCTGGAGACGGGATGGAGATGGGAGAGGAGCCGGTAGAGAAAAGGGAACAGTGAGAGAGCGAAGGCACAGGAGCCCCATCGGGTCGATGCCCTTTGCAAGGCAGTTTGCAGCATCAAACCTACATTTTTCTGCATTTTGGGTCAGAACCAGGGAGTTCAGCATGCTGCCACGCAGGCAGCAAGGGGGAAAGGACAAAGGTTATCCCTGGTGATTTCATAGAGCCCCTCCAATGTGAGCGTTCGATTTTTCTGTGGAAATCTGCTTCCAACCTCCTCAACCCCTGGCCCCTTCCCTCGGCCACCCGCACCCTCCGAGCCCAGCACGGCTCCTTCCCCGCGGGTTGTCTTGGCAACACCTGATGTCTAGAGAGAGGCGATGTGCAGAGATTTCCTAGAGCGATCCTCTGTTCCCAGACCACTGCTAAAAGGTATTTTAGTGGGGGAGCAAAGAGAGGAGGAATTAACCTAAGTTACCACGGTGTCTGTGCAGGAGCAGATTTTTAATTTTGAGTGTGCAAATTTTACGTTACTGACTCAAACCGATGTTCAGTTCCTCCATCTGACAGGCTGATGCAGGGCATACTCGAGACAACAGGAGTCTCTCTGTTTTCCTCGCCGATCCCTGGCTGAAGCATTACCATAAAAGCTCTTGGATCACAGCACACATTGTGCGGGAAGGCAGACAGGTATAAAGAGCATCTGTTGTGTTGAGTCATTTGAGTTTGTGCCATGCTCTAGACCACTTGTGGATAAGCTCTCAGCTTTCTGCTGTGTATACACCAATTTAAACTAAGCTTAATGTCTGCCTCTCTAATTTTAAGCAGAGGGAAAAATATTACCTGCATTTATACTTCTGCACTATCAGGGGCTTCACAGAGGTTGTGGGAGTGAGTATAAGTGCTGAGAACAGGGCAGAGAGTTTAAGGAGGGCTCCAAGGTGATGAGCTCGCCATTCAGTGCTTTGACAGCCTTTGCAGGACACGGGGATGTCAGTAAAGAGATCAGAAGGCGCTGGGTGACTGTCAGGAGTAGGTCCCTGGGTGGGTGGATGGCTAGTTACATGGATGACTTAAATGACTGCAAGTCTCAGATGTTCTGAGACCTGTTTTTCTAAGATCCTGTCTGTGGTTTCAGAGTTTTCTACCTTTTCTTCTCATATTCAGAAGTTTAAACTTGCACTTCTCGGGTGGAAGTACTGAGCTGCCATCAGATAACGGTCAGAGTAGGGTGAAGGCACCTAAGTCTCCCTGAGGATGCATCAGCTTTTCTGGGAGCCCAGGTTCGTCCTTGCTGGCAACTTGCAGAGCCCAAGCAGCCTTTTCCTTCAGAGCCTGGCTGTCCAGTTGTGTTACCCAAAGCTAACGGGACCTGGGTAGCCCCGAAATGCAGTTATCCACGAGAAATAAAATCCTTCTGGGGACTGGGTTTGAAAACTGACTCCCTGCCATTGTGACAAATCATCTGTTCCACGTTCAGAGAAGTATTGCAAGAAGCTGAGGACTGAGTCTACCTTTCATGACTTCTCCTTGTGTTTTCTGGTCACCCGTTATCCTGCTTTGATCCCTTCTGGTCTTACATTTTCCCCATCACTAGGTTTGCCTCTCTGCTGGGAACCTGAAATTGTGTGTTCAACTATAGGGTTCAATTTGCCTTTTATGCCTCCTGCAAATCTTATTAAGTCCTGTTGTATTAAATGGGAGAAGCATGCAGTTAAGTCTGTGGTTTTCAAAATGCATTAGACTTCTTTTCAAGTATGCAAAGTGTAAATGGATTTTGTGCTTTGGGAATGTAGCAGTGTGTTTACAATTTTGGTTAGATAAAAGGATGCTGAGATGGCCTTTAACATTGATTTCATGTTACGTTTTTCTCGTCTTTAATATAGCCTTAGAGGTTCTTTTAGTATTTGGATTTACAGAATAAATCAGAAAATGAGTTTTATTTTATTTATCAGTCAGTAATGTGCTTTTCTTTCTGTTCTTCCTCAGTGCGGTTAGCCCTGAAAATAGTAGCCTGCGTAATCTCGTTAGCTCGGTCTTTTTTCTTCCAAGGTTTCTAATGTAGGAAGAGTTGAAACACTGAGAAGTGGACTCCCTGCAATATATGGGTATTTTTGTGTGACTCCAAGTCAAACCAAGCAGTTTAGTGAGCCATGAATAGTATACATTAAACCTAAGCCTTTTTGACCCTGAGAAGACCACTTTCTGAAGAATGTAGATTAAGTACCAGGAGAATCTGAGCTCTCTCTGGGCTGGTCCCATCACTGCGGTACAACCCTGGGCACCAAACTTCATCTTCCCATGCTGCAGTATCCTCAGCTGTGACAGCAGAGGCTGATGGTATTTATTCATCTTGCAGAGGCAGTTAGATGGTGATGTGTGTTACAGGAGCTCATAAATAACCTGACATTTTACAGTGAAAGCTGCCATGAAGGTGCTGTGCTTCACCATATGGTGATTTGTCCGGGGAGGTTGACAAAAACAGTGCCAAAAAACCCCCCCTCTCTTGGGTGAGCTGACAGTATCTGTTTATTATCAATCCTCTGAGGAGACTACAGAGTCATGGGGTTGCTCTGGCAGGAAAGAGGGGCCACAGAAACAGGCCTGGAGTTTTGACTTTTTCAAGCGCCTTCATTATCGAAATCTAAATTTAATTCCAGTTATGATTACTTTGAGAGTGATGCCAAGTCCTATATTACTTGACCTACTTCAAAGCTGTACGGAGAAGTGTATCTGCCAAACTGACCTTCCTTCTGTCATTTCACATCTCGGGAGCCACTGTAGGAAACTTGGCATTAATTTTTCAACAGGGAGAGAGAGCCTGGGGTCGGCATGGTACTCTGCAGGTAACAGGATGCGTGTTCCTATTGATCAACAAAAGGGCATGTTGTGCCTGAGAAGCGGTGAATCTCCTGTTTCTTTTCTCCATCGATCTGTCCACGGATCTGGTGTGGAAGGTCCCTGATAAACTATTGGTTTTATGCTGCTATAACTCTATGGCATGAGGATGGCGTAAAGCTGGGATAATGCAGTGTATATCAGGTCTGATGCTTTCTAACAAATGTGTGACTATAAAAAGGAGGGGCGAGAAGTGGATCCAGCAGGAAACAAACCCAAACACTCAGTGACTTAACCAGGAGAGGGTAAAATACTGGGCCCATTCCCTGTGTAGTTGGGTACACTCCAGACCTCTTCTTTACTGATGCTGCGGACAGGCCTGTGGTGAATTCCTTGCAGGTCCCTCAGCACGTTTAGTGCTGGCGAGCTGGGATGTACCAGAAACAACCCGGCTGTAGCAGCGCAGAGCTCGCTTCAGACTCATTTAACCCACTGACAAGCCACGTGCTGACCGGGTGCTGCGCTGTTGCTTTTGGTGCTGAAGGTAGGTTGCCTAAAGCCAAACCTCCAGGCATCCTGCCTCCCTTCCCTTCCCTGGGCTGGTGTTTGAAAGGTGGTAGGTAGGAACAAATCACACTGCATTCACTTTAAAGCTCCTTCTTTCCCCCCTACAAAGCCCGAATAGCACAAAGGCACATCAGTAAGAGCCAGTCTTGCCCTTTCCCTGACCATGGTTCTAAAGAGGAGATTCAGCCCTTGCAAGAGCATCGTTGGCCTGTCCCTGTTACTACACTGACCTGGTCCCCATTAGACTTCCACGGCCAGTGAGGATTTTGGGTGGTGCTGGATGCCTGATTTCATCCAAGCAGTATGAATTCAGGACAGAGTGGGCAGCTCCTGACCTGAAAAGTTAGCGTCTGCTAGGGCATCAGGAAAGGGAAGTAAAAAACATTTCCTCCTGTTCAATTAGTAGTTGGAAAAGGTGTGGACATGCCTTCTGCTTAAATTCCATTTGTAATTACAGATAGGAAAAAATTACCCAGGCTGGTGTTATCCAAAGAAGTTTCAGAACGAAATACCTTGTGCTCATTTGACAAGGGAGGGCGTCTTTTGACGTCAGGGGAAAGAAAGACTGCAGAGCAGGATATTGTCTGCAGAAGCAGCAAGTTTCCTGAAGTTTTTTATCAATTTTCCCATACTATTGATGGAATAGTGCCGTTTCATCACAGCAAAGGACATACTGACCTCGTGTCTGTGATGTATTCTCTTAGGCCGAGTCTCAAATCACTTTTTTTTGCATCTGAAGTACAAGTAACTGGCTCAGCTGATCAGTCCAATCAGAGAGAACAACGTTAAATCTAAAGCAGCTCTCAGCTGCTCAAGCCAGGAAAATATCCATGTTTTATTCATGGAAGCATACTAGTCAACATCCTCTGGTTCCCTGGATACAACCGTGGGTCTATAAATAGCTGTGCGATGACACAGCACGCTGGCACGGGGACGGCAGGCAGCGGCGCAGCAGCCCGGCCGCATGCTGCCCAGGGCGGGCAGGACTCTGGGGTCTTGTCCGACCTGGCTCCTCGCTTGGAAACAAATGTGGGGCCAGGTCCAGCAGCCAGACACAGCTCCGGCAGCCGGGGCCAGGCTGCGGTGTAGGCTCTGTGGGATCCGCAGTGTTGCCGCTTCCCCCAGGAGGACGGCGAGGTCCGGGGCCTGGCCACACACCGTGCCTGCCTGCTGCCTGCTCCCTGGTCCTGCCTCGCGGTTGGGTTCAGGGATGTGCTCTGAGATGAAGCTCATGCGAAGGGTTTTCCTTGCGCACCCAAAGCAGGAGTGTGGATATTTAGGAGCAGAAAGCTTGAAGCAGTGGGTAGACTTGGGATGACGTAGAGTTGGGAAACAGAAAATAAACGTGTGCCCGAGTGCCTAACGATGTTCTGCCTGATGTATGCTCAGTAATAATTCTCTGTGTAGCAAAAACCGGCTAGATCCTAATTTAATGTAAACTTAGGTGAGCACAGCTATAATAATTTACTCCAGACAGGGATGAAGGCCTGGGAGACTTGCCTACAGTTTCTCACATGTGCCTCAATCATATTTTAGCATTGCTTTAGCAGTTCAACAGGCATAGCTGGCGTAACAAATTCATCATGCACCTACATGATTTATATACCTATGTTGATGTATATCCTCGCTCTCCTTATTTTCCAGTGCATTTATCATCCTCACATGGTCATTTCTTTCCACTCTGCAATTCTGACTGGCTTCACCTTTTTTTTGGCTGCTTCTGAGAATGTCTCAGGAACTTTATCTGGCACAGCAGAGCCTTAATGCTTGGTCCCCTCGTCGTGCGTGGCAGAGGGCTCGGCGGCGGAGCTGTATACACGGAAGGTTTTGTGAAGCGCTATTAATGCGCTGTTTGATTTCAGCACAAAGATAGCTCTGCTTTGTATTTATACGCTGGGGACTTTTAATAGGCTTTTTCCTTGACTTTAATATTTATTGGACCAGAATAACAGAAGATTTAGGATTCCCTGGTAATTCAGTTAGCCAGAAGCCAAGCTACAATGCAGAGCTCTGCTTCTTCTAGCTCCAGACACAAACAGCTCTTTAAAATGTGACGTGTGCTTGCGGAAAGTGAGGGAAGGCCACGTGCAGGAGGGCAACCAGGTCCCGCCGTACACAGGCAGCTGCCCCCTCGCCAACCCAGGAGCCCTGGGGCCCATCGGACTTGTTTGGTGCTGGGGTGATGCCTGCTCTGGGTCCCCTGAGCGGGGGCGAGGGAGGGATCCGGGCTGTGCATCCCCCAGCACCCCCAGAGCTGGGTGCTGGGGAGCAGCGAGGGTTGGGACTGTCGCAGGAGGCTGTGCTACCCCTCTCACTGGGGAGATTCTGTACCCGAAGGCTAAAGCTCTTGTGGGGTGAGGTGCGAGCTCTGCGGGCGCCGCGGTCGGGGTACCTGCCTCTCCGATAACCGCTGTGATGCACACTGAGTACTAGAAAGTTGTTCAAGTTATTTTTAAATTGTGAAGGAAGTTATGTAAGGTGGATCATGCTAAGGGTTTATTTTATTTTTAATGACTATTTAAAAATTCATACAGAAGCACAGAGGGACTTTTAATTACTAAATTTAAACCTTCAGGTGGCACTTAAGTAAAGAAAAAGGTGTTTTTCATTTTTTTTAAATGTCCTCCTTTTCTCTGCAAAGCAGACGTAGGAGCAGCCTCTGAGCTTGTCCTGAGATAAGGCAGAGCCTCGGCTTGGGCACGAACTGCAAAAGCACAGCCCTATTTCACAATATCTCATACTTCACCGATAATGCAAGCATCTCTCATTCTCCATGGCAGAACCTAGCTCCGACGTGACCACTTTAATTTCCTTGGGGAGCACACGATATTACTTTCTGCAACTTTCTCTGTCTGGCTCTGGGAAGAGGCGGTGGTGCTGCCTTGGGCAGCGGACCAGAAAAGGGCTGAGCTGCAGACCAGAGCACAGCAAAGCTGGTGCCTAAACCAGGCTGTACGGTGACATGCTTTGCTTAAGGCAGCGGGATTTGAGCCCCTGCTGCAAGGAAATGTGTGCTGGAGTGCTCTGCGGATCCAGCGTGGAGTGCTGGCCCCGTGCGTCGCTCTCATGAGCAGAGCAATTGTAGCTTTCACGAATATGTGTTTCACTGGAGAAGAACGTGTCTCCTGCCTCCCCAAAAGAGATTTTAGGGCTAATGGAGTAACTCACCTGAAAGTATCATCTGATTTTAGTTTAACAGGACGGTCTGACTTAAGTGTTTTGATCAGAGGTGGAAATGAAGAGAAAAATAATCTTTTCTTAGGGGAAACTTCTAGGAAATGTAATATGCTTGGAGCCAGTAAGATGTTCAGAGACTTTTGGTGTTCTTAACGTCAGCTACAACTCCTGGAGATGAGAGTCATAGCTATGGCCGCGCATCAGCAAAGAGTTTCTATTCAGTGTAGGATTTTAGACCAGTCTGAACTCGTATCTGTGCTTCAGGTTAAATGTAGGTTGGAGGCTGGGCTAAATAGGAGTGGATTATGTAAAAAACAACAATGTATTGTAGGTTTTTGAGACATACCCATTTTTCTCTATGCCTTCCAGAGACAAATCTGTTAATGAGGATCCGCTTTAAATCCTCTGGCCATCTTGAAATGTTTAGGCGGAAACATCTTTCTTTTCTTCCATGCCAAAAGTGACACCAGAGGAACACAGATTTGAACAGAAATAAACACATCACCAGCTCAGCTTTTGTGTTTGCTGTCTAATGCTGTAAAGCATCTTGGAGGATCCACAATGCACAAAGCAAGTTGTTTGTATTCCTCTCGCCTATTGTTTATCTTATTGACTAGCAGAGAGGAGAGAAGGAAAAAGTGCATTTTAATTAGTCGTGAGAACTTCATTCATGCCAGAGGTCAAGCTGCAGCTTGGGGGAAGTGTGAATCCACTCTGGGAATGGATCTATCCTTTGGCCAGGGATGGATTCATGAACTCTTCCTGCTCTACTTCTCTACTCTGCGGGAAGCCCGGTATAGCCTTGCACAGGAACATACTGGATCGATCTCCTTTTCTTTTGCGTTTGTAACACGAGCAGACGTGGTTCCTTTCCCTAGATCCCTTTCCATTGTGTGCCTTGGCTTCCTCACCTGCAGAGGGAAGGTGTTGGCGCTGGCATCCCTAGCACCGCTCTTTGAATTCAGTGGAGGACACGTGAGGATAAACTGTTATTTCAGGAAGAAGCAGCCTAAATACACCCAAGAATTTTAGTTTCTCCTCTCTCCAGCTTGTGCCTTTGTTTTATTCAAGTGACAGCTCTGAAGGGGGCACAGGGATTTTACAAGTCTTTGAGTTTGTATTGCCTAAAGGGAAAACAAAAAGTTTCTCCCATCTAGTTTTATTGAATATAACCAATCAGGCACAATTGATTGCTCTAAAGTAATCCCAAACCTCACGCTTCCCTGAATGGGAGGCTTCAGACACGATAATTGAAGTAATTCAAATCCTCCATAAGAAACAACCTTATTGTCTCCTGCTGTGGATGTCTTTGTAATTATGGAGATGGAATTGGTTATCTTTCTGCCAGTGGACTCTAATGAAAGAGGCGGCTGTAGAGTTAAATGGGCCAAGAACCGACTTTCAACCCTCACAACATGATTCGGATAAATTCCTGCACTGGCAACAGAAAGTATTCCAATTAGAGGCACGCAGAGACTTTTGTGGGGTTTTCTGAAGGCAGCCGAGCCCCCAGCAACACCGGCATGGTTTCCCATCTACCTGCCTATTGAATGGCAGTGAAAGGATTTGGGAGAGATCCCATCACAGATTTTTTACCCATTTCTCTTGGATGCTGATATTGTGAGGTCTTCCATCCTTCCTGCTTTTACCTTTTTAGTTGCCAGTTGCGCTGAGCAATTTAAATTCTCTCCTAAGCTGAGGAAACAGCCCCGAGTCACTCCTGTTCTCAGGGGCTGAGACAGCTCAGCTGTTGCTTTAACAGATCTCCTTTTTGGGGAACGTCTGCCGCACCCTCGTACTCCGTGCTTCTGCACAGCTCAGATAAACCTGACTGCTTCCTCAGCCTGTGGCTTTAGGGAAGATTTCAGCATCTCCTGGGCTCTGGGGAAGAGAACAGAGATGGTGGAGCCAGCAGCGTGCAGGGGCTACATTAGAATCACAGAATGGTTTGGGGTGGAAGGGACCTTAAAGCCCACCCAGTGCCACCCCCTTCCATGGGCAGGGACACCTTCCACTAGACCAGGTTGCTCCCAGCCTCATCCAGCCTGGCCTTGGACACTTCCCCAGTGCCCAGCATCCCCCATCTCCTCTGGGTCTGCAGTGCTGTGCCCCAAGAGGAGGAAGAGGAAGATGGGGTTCCCCTGGAGCATGTGGCTTTGCCGAGCGGGGCACGGGCTGGTGAGGCTGCCGGGCAAGCGGCTTCGCACTCGCAGTCTGCAGAGCGCTGGTGCGTGACAAATCTTTTAATACTTGGTGATGCGTTGATGATTCACATCAACAGTAACTTCAGTGTGGTCTGTGAAGAGGGGATCAGGTCATTGCTCCACAGTGCACAAACGGGCCTTGTAATTGCCCCAAATACATGAATATCTTCATAAAATTTGGATCAAATGCAAGTTATTAAAATCCTCAGGAATTCCAGCCTTTATGTTTGCCCTGTTTAAACCGCACGGAAGCTGCGAGATGAGTCCAAACGTGTCTAGTCTGACACATCTTATAAAATGATGAAGCCGAAGTATAAAGAAACCCAGTTTCTTCCTCCTCTTTTTGCATAAAGTGCTCATTGTTAATTTAGTTCTGAAAGATACTTGATGGATGGTACCAGGTAGGGTTCTCCATTATTCTTTCTAATCTGCTTGATATACAATTTAAGGGAGCTGAGGAAAAAAATAAAGAGGCTGAAGAATTTAAATCAGAATTCATTTATGCAGCAGTTCCAGCATCCATTAAAAATAACCCATTAAATATTGTCCTCTGCTAAATTTAGAAAATGCTCAGGTGTGTCTGCTCTTGTGCTGCACAGAAAGTTTTAATACAGATTTAATCATACGGAGTGTTAGGGGAAAGAGCTAATTAGATCGACAAATTTAGACGGCGGTAGTATATTATATGGAAAGAAATGGGTGATTAGATATTATTCACTGTAAAAGTGACTGGCCCTGGGGAATATCTTTAAGGATATTATATGACATAATCCTAGTTTAAAAATTGAGAAAGTAGAAGTTCACATCATCCTCAAAATTCTTCCTTGTTTCAAGAAGAATTTTTCCCCACGGGCGTTTCTAGCATGTTTTGGCAGCCAGCGTCAGGTGCTGGGCTAGAAGAGTAGCGGTCCTGCTGGCAGCTCGGCCGGTGCGTCATTCCCTCTGTCCCTCGCTTTGCCCAGGTTTGCATGGAGAATCCCCTCGGTTCACCCCCCCGTTTGCAGCCCCCAGGGCAGTGCTGTGGGACTCGATGCATTGCCAGTGGGAACTTGTGTGATTCCCACAAGCAGCGGCCGTCGTTGATCCCCATAAATTGCATTTCTACACTAGCCGTGAAGTTGATTAGCCATAAGGGGTATGGACGCCTTTGCAACTTTGTTCAGTGTTACACTTCCCCTGTGAACCCGGGTTTAGAAGGGGAAAAGGTGGTTATTTTCTTTAAATAAATAAGAAAGTCTATCTCTTAATGAGATACAGTGAGGAAAGTCTCGGTATTAATGTCTCTGCTGAGCCTTAATCACCACAGAAGATAAAGGCAGCATGTTGGGAGTTAAGGCCCACGGAGAGCAGGGGAAAGCTGTGTTTTTATAGTAGCTGTATTCTCCAGCTCTGCTCACATCAGTTTGTGTTTTTCTCTGTAAGTGATCCCACCAAAGAAGGGAGCTAGTGTCCCCTCGGCCATGGCCATCCGCAGCGGTGCTCCCGCAGCCACCGTCCCCGCGTGTCCTTCCGCCCAGGCTGCCTGGGCCAGGATGGCCCTCGCCTGCCTTCCTCCTTTTGAGCAGTAAAAGAGATCCACAGCTACCTTCAGCTACTTGTTCCACCTCTTAAGGTCTTTCAGGTTGTTCACAGAAAGGTATAGCATGTGTCAGGATAACTGCTTAGTCTACAGACCCGGTGCAGAAGTGATTGATGTAATATGTCATCGCTAAATTGGTCAAGTAAAAAATTATTCCTTTAAGTTCCCTTACACTTGTCCTTCCAGTGTCGTGTTACTGCAGATGTAAAACTGGGTATTTACAGAAAGCATTCCAACTCTACTTACAAACAAAGGGAAAGATTAGTTAGAAATACTATGACTGGTTTAAAAATAGGAATAATAATAGAAGCGTGTGGCGTTACCTTAGTGACTTTGCTGTGAGTACCGAATTGCGTACCACGGAGCAGTCACTGCTCAAGGCTGGCTGGATGCTTTGCACCAGATATGTTAACTGCATCCGGAAAATAACTCAGGAGCTTGTTTCGTCCTAAAGCACACATTATTTTTCTTTTTCTCTTCTAAAGCAAATTTCTGTTTCACCCTTCTGGAGGGGGTTCATTTAATAGCGTGTGAAATGAAATGTCAACAAGAATTAGAACAAATGGCATTGTAATCCCCAAGAGACGACAAGTTTCTGCTGGGAAATATTTCCAGCCAGCCCGCTGCGGGGAGAGGCCTCAGGTGCTGCGGGCTCCTCCGCAGCCCCCTCTGCGCAGCCCTCGCCTGGAGCCGCCTTTCTGGGGGGGTCGCAGGGCGGGAGTGTTGAGGCCATCCCGGAGAGCTGCGCTCTCCTGGAGGCTTTGAGAACCTCGGCCTTGAAATGTGGGAGCTGGCCCTGCGCGCAGGGCACGTGGCGGGTCTGGATGTCTTCCTGGGATGTCGTGCCGGG
>NW_010246879.1:0-30213 GCF_000690775.1 Eurypyga helias
ACCCCTAGCACTCTGTGAATCTGTGGATAGATAGGTGTTACTGGAATTGTTGAACTACTGTTTCTCTTCCAAAGCAAATGTCAAGGTAGGAAAAGATGTAACGCTTGTGTTTAAGTTTTTAAGTTCTGGGTTTGAACTTCTGAAGATGTCATCTCTCATGACTATGTCAATGTTAGTATTCAGTGATGGAACTATATCGTGCTCATGTTCCATGTCTGGGCCTTCAGCCAGTTTATTGCTTCCTGAAGAAAAGGATCTGTTCTTTCTTAAACTGGGAGACTGACAGTTTCAGAGCAAACAAACAAACAAAAAACAGGCAAAGGAATTCTATTGTTCTTTAGAATAATTCAACATGTATTATGATTCCTTGATGCTTGGGTAGTTTGTGTAAACAGTGCTGAGATCACAGATCCAAAGGACAAATAATTTGTTACTCAGGAACTTTTTCTGAGTGTAATAAGGCAAGAGGGCTATTTAAATAAAAATTCAATTTTACAGTGGGTCCCAATGCCTCCCACAATGGACATCTTTTATTCTCTCTCAGTTTATACAGTAATGTTTGACTTTCCTTTGTGAGTCTTACAGAAAACAAGGAGAATGCCTCTTTGTGAGAGATTTATAAACATGTCCTTGAAGCCTGAGTGGAGAGGGGCATGTTCTGCTGAGGAGCTGGCAGTTTTTCTAATCTTTACAACAATCAACTATTGTCCTTCTTGTGTTGTTTCACACTAATGCGACTTCCCCCATCATATTCTGTCCCCTGAAACCTTGCAGTTTGTTATACCAGAATAAATATTCAGCATTTAGAAAGCAATTTTAATACATTCTTGCTTGAGTAGAAAAGTGCATGGCTATTGACTTCAGAGAAAAAATTGAAGTATTTTTTGTGCTATGACCTTACAGATTTTACTTAGTCATGCAATGAGGCTTTATTCTGTGAGAAATTGTAGGGTTTTACTGACAAGTTGGAGAGCTTTTAGCAAAACATTCATGATTAGAGTACTAAAAATTATTTTAGATGAAAAAGCCAATCGAAACTTGCTTTCACTTGGTCAGAGCAATTTAATAAAATGTATTCAAATTAGCTCTTCTTAATAAGCCCCAGAGCCTGCCAAATTGCATTTTGGAAGACGAATGAGGACACCTTTGCTGATAAGACCCTTTATGGCTATTTGAGATGAGCTTTTGCTAATTCTGTTTGACTGCTAGGTGGGAGGCTTGGGGAAGGAAAAGTTTGTCCCGGGGTGCCAAATCCTGAAGCGTGTATCATATTTCTCCTTGTGATGTTGCACTGAACTGCTGCTACAGCTGAATTAAAGAAAGGGGGAGTAGGCAACAAATAAATTATGTACACATCTCTTAAATAATTAGTGAATTGATCCTTGGTAGTTGAGACAGGTCCTTATGCTTCAGGAAAACAAAGAAGAGTGTGAAGTTCTGAATTATTTCTGATGCTTTTTTGTTTTAGGAGCTGGTGGGATGAGTTTTCCACCGGTGGTAGACACAGGAGACATAGGTGCTCTGAGCCCTGACATGGGGTAAAGCAAAGAGGAAGAGAACAAGTCATGGACTGAACTCTGTGTGGGATCTTGTGTAAAACACAAAAGGTTTTTTTAGGGGAGATGGTTTGGTTTTTGTTTGGGTTTTTTTTTTGTTAATCACTGACAGATAACAGCTTGTGAAGCCAGCCTCAGAGTCAGACTTTCTCAGTAGCAGGACCCACAATCCTCATATAAAGGTTTTCAGTTGAAGTATGAATAGGACTCCTGTCTCTGGTGGTGGTGAACTCCTTGTTAAATGATTTAGGCTTTTCAACTATTCTGGTAGGTGGTGCTGGAGAAGAAAAATGAAAATGTTCTTTTTTTTCTACAAATGAACCCACTAGACCACACTTTAGTAGTCTGAGGCTTTCAAACCATTCAAGCTTGGAGGTATGGGAACAACTCCCCTATAGGAATGGAGTGTGTGAAAAATTTGAGTGCTTTCAAATTCAGGTTTATAGGATCACGTTTGCTGTAAGAATGAATTAAATATGGGAATAAAAGTGCAAGTTTTCTATCCAGATTCTCAAACCTTTACCAATATGGTTTATGACTTTGCTCTATGTGAAAAGATTAAGTCCAATGAATTATTTGTGTTGTGTTTCTGGTTGGTGGGGTGCAACATTATGGTTGTGTGGATGCAGTGTGCCATCACCTTAACTTCTGCTGAGACTGTTAGATCACAGCCTGTTAGAAACCAATTTCCACTGTGTGCTTAAAAATGTCAAAGAATCAGCACTACAGCGCTAGCCCTTATATAGCTGCTCAGAGCAGTCTCCAGGTCATCCCTATCATCCATCTGCTCCAAACCTGCATTACTTGAGCACATAATTGCCTGCGCCCCTACTGTGTATTTTCTTTGCTTGTAGACTTCTTAATGTTTGTTTATAACATTGAGTGAAACATTTAATTGCAATGAAATGGCATTTTTGCAATGAACTACTGCTTTCTCTAAATTTTAAGATGTTTCTACGGAATTGAGACTCCCAAATGAAATAGGATTATATTTAAATTTTCTTACTGCTTTCACCATTGGCTATCAAATGAAAAGCAGTTGCAAGATCTGAAAAAAAGAGAAACCAGGAAAATATTAAACTAAGCAAAGCAGACACTTTCACAAGCAAAATAAATGAATGCTTTAAAATTATTTTTAAATTATTATTTAAAACTTTGGGAAAGTTGTTTTTCATTTTTTCTAGCCTATTTCCAAAATCCAGTCACCATTCTTCTATAAACGTAGTGACTTTTGATGCAGTCATGAATGAAGCTTAAAGGATTTGGCACTACATTTCTTTTCAAAGAATAAGAGATGAACACCTGGTAACACCCATATTCCGGTGCCTGTTCCTTACGTGATTGGGGTCTATATTTGGTGATGATAGGAAAACCTGAGAGTTTTGCCAAGTCTGATGGTCACTCCAATTTAGATGCTCTTCTGAATTCTTGATTCATACCATCTGGATCTATAAAACCAATTTCTACTCTTGCCTTGCCTGTAGGTCTGTAAGGCTTTTCTGGTCACTAGTTAATCTGACTCTGAATCCAGGTGCTGACTGTGCAAATCTAACGTGTTTCAGAGAAAAATGCAAGGAATTCTGTAGTGAGAAGTTGTAGGATAAAATGTTTTTATTTCCCATTTTTGTAGATTAATAATTGGCCTATAGGCCACTTCTACTCTGAAGATCTGTCCTCAGAAAGAAAAAAACAAAGCAAAACCCCCAAAAACCTGAACAGATTTGGGGTTATACCTGAGAGAAATTTTGTATGGCAATTTTGAAAATCAAGCACCTCAAAAACATCAAACTATAATCTGAGGTCATTAGAAACTAACTTCTTTTGTATTGGTTTTCTGGTCATGAAGCATTCTTTTAAAAAAAAAAAAAGAATTGCTAGTGGGTGAGGAATTAAAGCATATACCAATTACTCAGTTACTGGTGGAAAGGAAAGACTACTTCTGAAGGAAAAAAATCCCAAACCTAAGATAAGTGTTATAAAATTCAAAAGTGATGAAAACCTGTGACAACTTATGAGACATGTCCGATAAAAATTTGCAGCTATAACTATAGTTGTCAGAAATCTATTTGTGATAAACACCCATCAGCTACAAGCATCAGAGACATATTTGGGTGAGTTTCTTCAAGGTCTCCATAGCTTCAACCTGAGAAACCTGGTGGGGCTGGTAGGCTCAGTCTGGTCTGCACTTTCTGGGTTCTTGTGCTGGATGGCAGCCAGTGTATTAGTGCTGGACCCGTTCCTGCCTGTGCCTGGAATTACTCCCCGGGAGACAGCACAGCCCTCACCAGGCAGCGTTGCGGAGAAGCAGAGTACTTGAGTAAACTCAGGCCATCTGTTGGTTGCATAAATTAGTTTTCCCCATTTGCCCATCTAGCCATAAGGTATCCACTCTTTCTTCCTCCTCCCACCCCTCCCCCAAATAATGTATTTTTTCTTTATCCAGTTCTAGTAGGACAGTGATAGGCAAACGGATTTCTTGCTGCTTTTTCTTCTTCTTGTGGTTGTGTGGGTTTTATTGTAGTGACATTGTTTAACAAATCATATGATCTTCTTTATATACGTGCTCTGCTTTGGTAACGGTTAATGGCTCCCCACCAAGGATAACCTTTATTCATGATACAGGAAAAACACGATTCCTTTCACCTCTTGCCCATCTTTCTTCTTTTTTTTTCCCCATTTCCCCTTTTTTTCTTTTCCCTTTTTTCCTCTTGGTGTTTTCCTCTTCTCTCCTCATGAATACTAACACTATAATATGAATAAATAGATAAGGGACTAAATTGATTGCATTAGCATAACTTAACTGATTTACTTCAAATGGAATGCTTGTTGTTCAGCATTCAAGGAAGAATTAAATTCAGCAATAATTATTTGGTTTCAACTTCAGTCATTTTAAAGGATCTCCATTGTATTTTCTCTCAGCACTCTATGGGAATCAGGTTCCTTGAGCATTTAGCAGATGAATGGTCCATTACTAGAAACAGTTAGTTTTGAAGATTTATTAAATGATTTTCAGTGACAACTTCTACCTCAGACAAAAAGGTGAAGTATTTCTTTCACAAAGCACATTTGGATTTTCCTAGCAATAGTCTTTCTGAAGCTCTCCAGTAAGAACAGGGGACATGTTGATGCCTGCTCTGTCAAGTCACTTTGCTTATTTTGGATGTCTGTTGCCATTTTGATTTATTTCTATTTTTTCCTCTTGCAGATATATTTGAAAAACAGAGATCTGTATACTGTAGAAGCCAACAATCCTCGTCAGCTAGTGGAAATTGCAGCCAGAGACATTGAAAAGCTTCTGAGTAATAGGTCTAAAGCCTTGGTGGTAAGTACTAATGGTTTGGTTTTCTATTTAGCATCAAAGAAAATCTTTATTATTGACACACATTTTTATTGTTATTTTTGCTGCCTACACACTTAGAGGTAGTGTCAGCCTGAGGTATACAGGACATGACATGCAGGTATATGGCTTGTGAGTTCATGGTAGAAAATGAATTCATTAGTTTGTTGTCATAGGACAGATGCTTATAATATTGATGGACAGATTAGGAACCATGGCCAAGTAACAAGTTATAAATAGATTGGAAAATATTCCTCTAAGTGACTCACGTGGACGTTTATGACTTGAAGATCACTGTACTCTACAGTTACTAGTGATCTTCGGGAAACAAGTAGAGCTTTTTTTAAATGTGATTTAAAAATAATGGTATCTTTGAAGTCATGATGTTCATTTTGGTGTTATTGCTAACTACTTCTGTTGATATTTGGTCTCTGTCTTCTCAGTTACTCAGTCTTTCTTGATGATAGCAACTGATTCTTCTCCTTCCAACAAATGTAGCCATGTGTGAA
This sequence comes from Eurypyga helias, assembly GCF_000690775.1. NCBI lineage: Eukaryota > Metazoa > Chordata > Aves > Eurypygiformes > Eurypygidae > Eurypyga > Eurypyga helias. The sequence continues at coordinate 5,403 of NW_010246879.1, forward strand.
TCAGATTCATTTCCATATCTAATCTATTTCTGACTTGTTAATTTAATCTGTATTTCAACCTTATTTTGTATCAGCGAAGTTAATCCTGAACTATTAATGTGAAGACCATGCTACATTTTAACGTCACAATTCTTTATGCTTTAAATGAGAAGTAGCTATTTCTTTAAACTACTTTTTCCAGCAGCCCCTTTCTCTTCTATCATGTAAGATACCAAACCTGGATAATAGCTGTTTATGATTCCTACTCCTATCACTCTGACTCCTATATGAGTTTAGCGTGTTTTTCAGAAGATACTGACCAAACATGCACAGGCGGATCCAGTTGAATTCATAAACATACTTTTTACAGAGTAGAGCTATTAGAAATAAGCTTAAAGGATGGAACAGCAGACTGGGATTCCCTGAACAATTACACATCCACACAGAATTGCAGATGAGTTTGGATGTGCCGTTTCAATTAAAAAAGAGAAGAAAGAGTGATTAATTCACCTAACAGCACAGATCTACTAAGCTGGTCATCCTAAACTCCCTTTTTGTTTAGTAGAAGAAAACAGGCACTTCTCAGGTCAGGATTGACCTGATATGTCCTGAATAAGACGGGATGAACTACAGCCTGAAAGTACTGGGTTCTCTCTGTCAGAGGAACTTCACTGTAAATGTCTATACTGTAGGTGTGTAAATTTGGGGAGAGAGTCCCACCCCAGCCATCCTTTCCTCAGTACAGTTTCACACAGTCTTGAGTGTGAAACTGCTGCTTATGCTGTCCTGAGAACTAGTTTTCTTGTAGATGATGATATTTTGCTTAGTCAGTTGTCTATGCATTCGTGCCAACAGGAGGTACCCATTTTCCTGCCTTTTTTTCTTAGCAGGGCTTCACTCCTCCAGCTCCCCTAGCTTCCCTAATATGCAATGTACATCAGTGTTGTCTGGGCCACAGGCTCTCTGCTTCAGTCAAATAAGTGTAAAATAAATGATTTTTTTTCCTATTTTAACCTGGTGGGCAAATGTTTATGTAGCACTCTGTGGACTTTGTATTATTATTGCAAATGTTATAAGTCATTTGCAGACCTTTGTGAACATAACAGTTTTTCCACTAATTTCCCATCAGCCTATATAACTCTGATGTTTCCAAGTTATCAGAGCCAAATCTTACGTTTTCTTGAGACTCAAGGTTAATGTAGGGGCTTGTGTGTGTCTGATCGTAAAACTTGAAGAAAATAAGTAAATATCCCATGCTTCCTTTAGGAAAGATTCCAGAACAGTTTTTCTGTGAATGTGGAAGAAGGGTGCCTACCTCATTTTAGGCAAGCCCATGGTCACTTTTTGAAAATGGTAATACGATTCAGGTCCCTGACATGAAAGAAGATTAATTTAGGGTAAGGATGTTCCTTTAGTCCAGTTTCTCTTTTTTTCAAAACACAGAAGTTTTGTCTTCAGAACTTCTCAGATAATTTTAAATGATCAGGTCAATGCATCTTGAAAGCAAATAAGATGTCCTCCAGATGTATTAGTGGCTAATGACTTATGACTTGAAAACCAATTTTATTATTTTGGTGGATATGAGTCATGATTACTTTAGTGCTTGGGTTTGCCATTACTGCCAGTGCTGCAGGGAATGTGCAATACTTACCTTTACCTGCATGCCATCATTTCAGGATGGCTGTCAGCAAGACTTCTGCATGGCATCTTTATCAATCCTGCAACTTCGTGCAGAGTGAAATTCATCTCCAGAGCTGCTCCCCCACAACACTTCATCATCAATGATGTTTCTCTTTAGTGCTGGAAAAACTCTAATAATTTTTAATTGCTTTTTTTATTATTGCTGGGAATTGCCAGAATTTACAAGCATTAATTACTTGATTACAACACATCCATAAGATCCTTTTGGCAACAAAATGATTGAGAAGACCTATTGAAACATTCTTCTACTCCAGTTCAAGAAGGACAGAGCTGACTTACAGAGGTCTTCTGGTTTCAGATGTTTGCCTTGCTGAAAGATTCTGTGCACTTGGTGTATTTTTAATATCCTAATTATACATATATATAAATCCTAAATATACATACACATATATTTGGTAACCTACTGTGTTTTTTTTAAGCAAGTGATTTAATTTCTCTCAATATATCCTAGTTTATTTTTTGCTTTCTCTTTTTTACTTTAATATATGTCGAGATTTTTTTTTATAAAAAGAAAATTTAGCAAACCCACGTTCTTCAGAACAGCTTTTTAGGGGTGATTTGTCATAGGTGGTTCTTCAAAAAAGAAAAAGCTTTTCTTTTTGTCTCAAATGCCAGACACAGCCAAAGCAAATACATTAAAAAATGAATGTAGCCTCTCAAGTTAGTAAAAATTACTCAGTGTTGATTAAGCTTTTTAATATTATTTTCATTGATTTAGCTTCTGATTCAGACATTTCTCTCAACCATTATAAAGGTTAGCTGTTCTGTGGAGTTCTGTTGTTGTTTCTCTAAAAAAAATATATTTCTGATGTGCATATTCATGTACCCAGGGGCTTAGTCTGACTAAAAAAAAAAACTGCAGAAAAGAGGAAAAGGCCTAAAAACATGACTTAAGGGGAAAAGTACCCTTTTATTAATCTCAGTCCTAGTCAGATCTCTTTGCTGACTTATATTCTACATGCTTATTAATTTTGGATCAGTTCATTTTGCTTCCTCTTGTGCTATCACCTGATCTTAAGAGCTCCTAATGGCTCAGATATTTATACTGGCTTTTCTGTTTGTAGTTATCCTGGATTTATATCAGACCTTTCAGTGACTTCAGATTTTAAACCTTCCTGTAGATTATTTTTATACACAGGACACACTTCTTATCTCTTGCCTCTGAACTATGACTTTCTACTAAGGGAAGTTCTTCACCTTCCATGTGTCTTTCTTTCTGCTTTTCACAAGGACTGTCTTCAAGCTGTTATTTTGTAAACTTTATGTAGTGAAGCTGAATTGTTTGTGAAATTTAAGTTGTCTTAAATCTGCTGGGTCACATTTTCTCTGAAGTCATGAGTAGAATTGAATGGAACTGTTACAAATGATGGCACAGAAGGTTTTACTGTTGGGGCTAATATGACTCAACCTGTTAATTAAAACGTGACCCTGAAAGGAGTATGATGCAAGAGGATCATACATCCTTCAGTGATGCCTTGAGGAAGGTGGCATGAATGACATCAACAGTGTCATTGTTCAGAGACTAGCATACCCCAGGGATGCCATTACTTGCTCTAGGCATGCTACACAAACAATCTCTAGGCTAGGTTATAATAAGCAAATATTAGTGATGACTTTTCTAATAATAAGTTGGCTTAGCTTGGGCTGCAAGATCACCTTTAAGTGAGAAATAACTCTTGCATTCCAAATTATTTGTGTTTTCATGTAACTTTGTGCTTTAAAACTCTCTAGCTATGTCTTAAAGGTAAAATTACTTAGTGGTTCCGTGCATTGCACACAAAAGTTCCATGAGTAATATGGAAAAACTTTGATTTAATTTCTGGTTTTATGAGAAGATTATAACGAAAATCTGAACAAAGACAACTTGTCCCACCGTAATGAAAAAAGCTGTTCTGGGGTTTTATTTTCTGTTTATGCATTGTCATAAGTATAATTTATCTTAAAGTAATATTTAATCCTGCAAACTAAATCTAAGGTGCAGCTTCACTCTGGTGTTGTTGGAAGACATTAGTTGTGCAGCCCTTTGCCTTCCTCTGCCCATCTGAACAGCTCATTACTCGTTAGGTATCGCAAAGTATTTTTAAGGCAGGAAAATCTGAAGTTTTATCCTCTTGGTAACTTTTGCTGTTTTATTTTAATCAAAAAGTAAGCAAGTTTGGATCTCTCAGGTAACAGAAAACTAAAGAAAGAAAAAGATGAGTAAAGAGCACCTACTAACAGTCTTTGCAGGCACAGACAGCAGAAAATCTTATGTCCTATTTCTTCTTCAGATAAGATCCTTTTCTGCATTCCCAAATTACGTAACTCTTGGATACTTGTTTGTGTAATACTTTGAGATGAATCCTGCTTGTTTTCCTATCCAAAATTAAGATGTATGCATATTCCCCTGCAAATACCTCTTTCTGGAAAGCCTCAGTGTCTGTACCTTATTGCCAACACTATGATGTACACTCAGTGCGTTATGAGTAAACTGTTGTTTCATTACTGCCCATATTCTAAGGCAACAGCATAACCATTTGTGGAAAGGAAATACTCAGGTTCCACTAAAATATATTTCACTGAAGAATGAGACATTCCTATTTTCACTGTCAAATTCTTGCTTAATGTCTCTTTGTTTTGCTGTGGGGTTATTTGTTTTTACTTTTAACTATTAAACTCTTACATTAAGGTCATTCAAGGGAAGGTGCTAGTCAACACCCTTGTCTTCTTGGGCTGCATGTAGACAAAGAGGAGATACACATAGATTTACACATTATTGTCTAGATTTCTGCAGACACCTCAACCAGAGACATCATATCTTCATTCTAGCATTTATGCCTTCTGAAAACTGAGGAAACTGAGTTTCCATGGAAACTGAGGCACAGATTGTGTGCTAGGAGACAGGTTCCCTGTACGTGCTGTTGGGAAATGTCCAAGGTGCACAACTGTGTCTGTGAATGAGGAGCTCAGAATGTTTATCTGCTAGTTTAGATGCAATTTCAACACAGCTGTGCAAGTGTGTCCAGATCCCTTAGTATTTCCCTGCCCGCCTGCAATAAGGCTTCAGTGTCTCACAATACAACCGGGAATCTTAAATAAATGTGTGTTATGACATATTTTGAGATTCCTGCGCATAGATGCTGTGCACTTTAAATAAGGTTGGGATTTGTTCTGTAGCCTGGAAGACCTATAAAACTAAAATAAATTTTGTAGGTGTGCTTGATACTACTTATTTTTGGAAGGGATCCAAAACTCAGGCTAGAGTTTTGATTAGATGCCTAAAACCCACCTAACATCCCTGAAAACACTCTATGACACTTCCTTTCTGGTCTGCTAATCTTATACCTGGTTATTATAGGCAGTTTCTTCCCACTCTTTTTAGATAAATTGATGCAGAACCTGTCATCTCTCGCCTTGGGCTCTGTTTCAACTCTGCCATGTATCTCCTAAGCTCCACCAGAAATTCCAAAGAAGTCTAAATAATCACACCTAGTGGTGTAGTCCACCACTTCCGCATGGTAATCTAAAGATTTAAAGCTAATCCTTCCATGAGGCCTTGGGTTAGGTGTCTGAAATGAAAATATCTTTGTATACATATGGATTTGGATCTTGATCTGGAAACACTTGCATAGGTGTGTTGAAATCCAATGTGCATACTGGAAATAAGTATTTTTCCAGTTGTCTTCTAATCTAAAAGATAAATACTCAAAAATATCTGACCAGGGAGGAGGATCTGCAACTCATTTTTTTTCCTTCCCACTTAATTCCTCTGATCACAAAGCTAAAGTCTTCAATCCATAGTATAATCAGTGCAAAAATAGCTTTTTGATGCTAATAGTTGCCATCCGCCTTCATTATCATCCCTTCAGATACGACGAATCCATTTATTCTTAGGCTGGGAGGGCCAGAGTCCTTGCTCTCTTACCTGAACATGAGGTCATTCTCCAGAGGCGTAGTTTGAATCCTCCTAAAGTTGAAGGCAATCAGTGATTCTGACTTCCCTCATTATTTTGCAAATGATAACACAGTAAACATTGTGATTTTGTCATTAGAAGGTGTCAGTGAACTGGGTCTTGAGTCGAAGGCACCTGATGTTTCCAGTTAGCTCATTGTACATGGGTGGTGTTTTCCATGGAAACAACAAAGATACCTCCATTTACCATTAAGTTGTGGTAGCATCAGAAGGTTCATCAAGATAAAATGTCTCTCCCTTCATCTCTTTCCTAGCTGATTTTAAGAACATAAGTGTTGTTGAGAACTGATCTCCAAACTGATTTCGGTACAAAAAGGAGCATGACTTCTGACTCGTGTCATGATAAATTTGCTGCTATTTTCTCTTAACTTCCGTTTTTTATTGTCAGGTGTTTCTACCTTTTGACTTGCTTACCACTTACAGGCAGTGTCAGACAATTGTATTGGAAAGGGCTCAAGTTGGAGAAATACAGAGAATGAAAATAGCTTGAACTGCGGTTAGTCTCCCAGCAAGCAACACTTTCCCATGTTTTGATAGTATTTTTCTGTTAGTTGTTAAATGAGAAGCTAGCCATCATAAGGAAGCCGGCAATGGACCTTGTGTGCCGAGTTGTTTACCAAAATAATTTCGGGTTCGGCTTCTAAGAAGAGGAAGTCTATGTGAATGGAAAAAGGCAAATTAACTAGAGTATATTACTGGTCAAACGGATAAACAAAGTTGTGTCTGTGCATGTTTTTGCACAGCATACACAGGTTTTGTGTTATTTTTCACTCTAACACATTCTTTTTCCCTTTGGAATTTTTAGGCTGTGGCTGTTGGTTTTTAATATTTCAAAGTATTTTATTCTTTTATTTTAACCATTCATTTCAAGCTGGTGGTGGATCTTCAGCTACAGGAAAAGATAACTTAGCAAAAAGATTATACAAAGCGTGTACCAACATCCCAAACCAAATGGTTTTAATTCTGCCAATATCCTACCAGAAAGAATAGTGATGTTTTGGAAAAATAGAAATAAAATAAACTTATCTTTGCATAAGGACTGTAAGATCATGCATACCGTATGTTTTTACATGACAGTGTCTTGTTTTTTAAAAATTTTCCATTATGCATTTGGTAGAATTTTACAGAGCTAGGACTTTAGGTCTATTTATATGTTTACTTTTTATATCTCCATCCATTCTCAACATACTGAGTAACTCACCGAGATGGAAAATTTCTAAATTTTATTTCTGGATGCTTCCTGCGAGTAATCAGAATAGAAATTGTCATCTCCTTTTTGTACCATTAGATTTAGATTTCAGTCCTTGACTACAGCTGGTCCAAATAGCAGAAATAGCTACTTCAGATACAGCAGGAACTGTGCAGGTGAGTTTAAGACTGATACAGGGCTTCTTTTAAAACAACCTCCGCTGGAAATTTCACACTAGCGAAAGATTTTACATCTGCTTTTTTAGCCTATAACACTGAGTTCGCTAGCTTGTGTGAACTTTGCTTAGATCTCCAGATGTAAATGTAGCCTGTTTTGAAAGTCAGCATGGTCGCTGAAGCAAGCATGTTTCAGAATGACAGCTGGCGAGACATGACACTTATGAAGTCAAACATTTGTCAACTTGTCCATGTCAGATGTTTGAATTCGTTTTTACTTCTCTTGCCTTGAGTCTTATTTTATTAACCAAAATCCAGGTTGTATAGAGGCAATATTATGCCTCAGAGGCTAGATTCACATAACTCATATACCTTGCAAGGCATCATAAAAGCCTGGAAAAATATATCAGAGGGCTTGTAAGGAAGTTCTTATAAATATTGCCTGTTGCCGTGTTTTTTCTTTCCACGGTTTACTTGATTTGCCTTCTGCAGATCTTGTATTCTTGTTGACAGATAAAGAGGAGGTCGTCCCTCCCACTTCCCATATCCTCATAGTTAGCCATGACTCGTCATTTTGATTTTTGTGGACTTGGAGTGTGTGTATTACTGAACTGGCATGTAGTACGCTAGCTTAGAGAGACACCTGCTGAATCTCTGTCCTGCTAGCACAGTGTATTGCAGTTAGAGCTTCTGAGTGTGACAGAGACGATGAAAACTTAAAAGAGCTTGTGGCAAATAATATTATTGGATAATCAGCTTCACAATTTAAACTTTCTTCCTCCTTACACAGACTGTCACAAATAACATAGCTTTTTTGCTCCTTTCACATTTGGCATGAAGAAAAATAAGGAGCACCAATAGCTGTAGCATTTCATTCCCATTCAGTCCCCTTTATTCATTTGAGCAAATCCCCTTACAAAATAAACAGGCATGGCTAATTTTCCAGAGGTTGTGTTGTTGTTTTATAAACTCCCTGTGGGGGATTATTTGTGTTTGTTACAAGCAGGTTTCTTTGTGGATGCTGAAATTCCCTTTGTGAGACATGCTCTGCAAGTGCATAGCCTCATTAAACTGAGCATTCCCCTAAGCTGGAGGGTTGATGTAGCATCTGTGGAAGGTAAAATCTTGCTCCAAGTAACTCTTCTGGTTTCCTTTGGTTATCAAGTTACTCTTTCAGCTTCAGAAGCTCAAATTTTAAAAAGAAAAAAATTGCAACCCAAACCTCTGTTGCTTTTCTGGGATTCGTCCCAGTTTTTGTCTCCAGGGCTTTGCTACCCTTCTTAGCTGAGGCTTACCCTCAGGCAGCTGCTTCTCCTGCAGATATTTTTGTTTTCCTTCTATGTGCTTTGGCCTGATAGGCGAAGAGAACTGTTTCCTTGCTTATTGCTTGGTCTGATGACTTCCATTCAGATTGTTTGCCCAAGATGCAAGAAACACATTGATGCATTTATTGGTGTAAGACTGTTTTCCACTGTGGCTAGTTAAAAATTTTACAGAAGAGGGACTTTCCCTGGTAAAATATGCATTTTTCAAAATCACAGTAACTCATGCTAGTAGTTTAATTTGCTCGAATTTGTCTGGGCTAATCGAAGACAGAATATAGGAATTCTTGAGCATTGCAGATGTTGGCTTCTGTAGCCTAATAAACAGTTTAGCCAACCCTCTCAAGGCTCCTGATTTTTTGGTCACTGAGTTTACTTTTTCAACCATAGCAAAATTGAATTATAAAACTTAGAAATCTTCTGTGAAATGAAAACTTCACTTATCTGCGGAAAGCTCTGCTGGGGATAACCAAATATAAGTAGTTTTTTCAGTGGTCCAAGATTGCACACACAAGTTATACATAGAATCACAGAATGGTTTGGGTTGGAAGGGACCTTAAAGATCATCTAGTTCCAACCCCCCTGCCATGGGCAGGGACACCTTCCACTAGACCAGGTTGCTCAAAGCCTCATCCAGCCTGGCCTTGAAGACTTCGAGGGATGGGGCATGTTGTAGAGTCTGTGTACTGTGCATATCTCTTCGAGCCTGGATTCTTGCTTTGTGAAGCTTTTTTCCTAGGTCTTTGATAATTCTGAGACTCTTCCCTGCATCTTTTCCTGTCTTTCAGTATCCTTTCAAAAGCATTGATACCTGACCATAGGTCCCTTTCCGGTATTTACCTCAGTGGAATGCCTCTGCTTCTTTTCTGCATCGCCCATAGTCAAATGAGACTGCATTGCTTCAGCATCACACTAAATCATGTTGAATTGTTCACCCACTTTACCTCGTAAATGCTTTTTGGGGTACCTGCTTTTGAAATATGCTATGAAATCTGTAAATTCCTGATGATGCATTTCTATTTCTCATGATGCATTCAAAAGTATAAAAATGCATTGCCTCTGAATGAGGTCATTTTAGCCTGTGTGATCTTGACTACTATGTATAAGAATTGTACAGTAAATAATAAGAAGGGTTTCTACAAAGTAGGTCTTCATACTATATTCCAGCTGACATGTAGTTTTTCACAGGTTTTCTTAACTAGTGATGGCTTCTAGAAATTGTTGCTTCCCATACTTCTAACAGCCTTAAAGGTCAATCTTGTAACAAAGACAGTTGGCCGAAATGTCAGGTCTTTTTAGCAGACAGAATGCATTAGTAATATAAACACCTTTTAGAAATGACAGGAGATGTTTTTTATTTCCATCTTAATTAAAAAAAAAATTGGTGTGTGACAACCCTTTAGACTGCAACATTTTCTGTAAGAATTTTAGAGGGTTTTAATAAGTTCTCAAAACATTTGAATTGTAATTCTGTTCCATTTGCATTTCAGAGGGCAGAATTAAAGCACAAATGGAGGTGAAAGCTGTATGATTTAAAAGGGAACCCTCCCTAATGGTTATGTACAAAATTGTCGTGAACTTCTGGATCTTCAGACTTACCATTTCACTCTGTGTGCTCATGGCAGTGTTCACTTTGATAACTGATGTGTAATGTTGGAAATAGATCTTTTGGGGCAAGGCAGAGATTTTGTCAGGGAAGAGCAGAAAGAAGTATCTGACATGCCTGCTTTTTCTGTGCCTTTGTCACATGTTCTTGTTGCTCCTTGTCCCTCCTTCCCTGCTAGTAGGTGTGTGAAGGGGAGAAATTACAGATTTATCCAGGCTTTGTTCTGCGTTGGATATGGATAGTGATTCTTGGTACTGCCTAAGTATATGAGATAACTAATGAAATGTAGTCATTAAAGTAGCACTCTTGTGGTTTCCAGCTAGCTGAAGCTATGTTACATTTATCACCAGTTTCAAGGTCCACAAAGTGTGGGGTTTGTTTTTTTTTTTTTTTCCCCCCCCGTCCAGCAAAATACTGAGAGCTCATTTCTTGAGTGGGAGTGATAACTGAAGCCAGAGGGTAGTCTATGAGCTAAGAGACCAGGAAATGCTGTGCTGGTTGAGCTACTCTGTGTAGTCAGTATTCTGTCCTGATTTTGGCATGGGGAGATGCTGGGTAAGAAAACCTGCAGTCCTGGCCGCTGTCCATGGTCCGTGATGCATGTAATTCCTCAGTGTTCGCAGGTTTTGGATTAGAAATTTTGAAGCGGACAGCTATCCTGTAGTGATTGCTTCTAAGAGCTCACTATTTCTGGGTAAAAAACTGTTTTCATCTATCTCTTCTAAACTAATCTCTAGTTTCAGGGAGTGCTTTCTGTTCCAGTATTGTGAGATTTAGTGTGCAACAGTTTCAGCACTTGGTATATAACTTCAGCCGTATCTGCTGCCAGCTTTCTTGTCTACCACAAAGAGTCCTAGCTTTTCTAGTCTCTCCTTGGCATGCTAGCTTACAGAGAATGTATACCTGTTTTACAGCAGCTACTTACATCCCATTGATCGTTTCATAGAAGTATTTGAAAGAGGAGAGGCTTTGGTACAGTGCAGGAGGTTCCTCTACTGTGCCTTGGCTTCCTACATCATGCTCCAGGTCCTCTTCTAGAACATGACTAGGAATGGAAGGGAAGGGAATAGGGCATTCATCTTTCAGCACACCATTTCTCTCATATCTTTTCTGTCTTCAGACACAATTCTTTGGCAGGCCTAAGATAAGATCACGACAAAATGCTCAGGTGCTACAGGTACATATGTAGTGTTAGGTTTTCGGACAAGCACTTCTCAACATTAAAATCAAGAATAAATCACTACTGCCCCCCCCAATACTTGAAATAAAAAAAAAAAGTAAATTCAGTTCTAAATAAATGTTATACAAAATGTTGTAGTTATTTTTGTGTTATTCTTTATTTTGGAAGATAAGTGTAGTTAAATCTCCTCTACTCACACACCCCCCTCCCCAAAGAAACTTTGTTTGAGTATTTCATTTTCTCCAGATATTTTTCCCACTTTTTTCTTGGTGAAATTTTTAGTGAGATTGAGCTGAATGCAGTAAATTGGTACTATGGACCCAGAGTAAGATTAAATTTAAAAATACCAGTTTTGACTGATGAAATATGTATATGTCTCAGACTAACTTCCAACTTCGGTAGAACTCTTTCTGCAATAAGGACTTATTGAATTGCAGAAGGGGCATTAGAATCTGATTTTAAATCCATTGCAGAGTCTTATTCTTTGCACAAGTAAATAACACACACACACACATGCCCCATATTTGGGTTGTTTGCTGGTCACATAGTTCAGTAAGATTTGGCAGTAGCTGAAGAGACTTTTCTTTCCTACACTCTTCCTAGTATTTTTTTTTTCCTTTTCTGTGAAGGATTTTATTTTCTAAGTGTTCTGGTAACCATCTGCAGCATGGCCATAATGCTTATTATATTGCTGGAGTATCCTTAAATGCACTGTAAGGCTGGATAGTGGTATGGATTCAGTAGTGTAACAAATTGGTTCCTGGAATATTTGAGTTTTTCCTCAAGCATTTTGATAGCACGCTTTGTGGCAGAGTACTTCAGGCGTGCGGCTAATTGGGACCCTCGGGAAACAGTGCAGGTAAATCTGGGCCTCTTCCAAGTCAGCCTTAAAGGAATTGGATCAGCAAGGCTTGAATCCTTGGAAACAGCTTGCTGCAGAGCTAGTTAAGAAGAAATACTGAATGTCTGTCTTTGTGAGCATGAAGCAGACTCAGGTAGCGCGCTCACCTGGCATCTTTCTTTAACAGGGTTTTCTCCCTTATTGGTTTAAGGTGTCCACTTGACACCTTTATCACATCCTTTGGGCTTTCTAGTGGAATTTCCATGTTGAAACTTTCCTTAAGGGAGCTCCTGTCAGGTTTCTTTGCAACACTCACCTCTGATGTACATACAAGCGCAAAAGGCAAAATTCCTCAGGAACACAGTGATTTCCTTGCACGATAAGTCTATGTGGTAAAGCTGAGAAAGCAGGATATGCTGAAGGAAAGCAGTATAAGAAACTGTTCTGTGCTCTTTCCTGGAGGTCTAAATTGCAACTTGCTGATAAACAAATGTAAGCTTCACCTTTAAAAAGCTTTATTAATCAGAAGAGACTGAGGTACTTCACGTGCCTTTTATGTTTTAATTCGCCTTTAGGTGATTAGTTAAAAGATTACTTTTGGTGGTGAAAAATCAAGAAATAAAGTGATGACACATTTTATGATATATCAATGTGATGAAGATACGGTTTCTTCAAAGTTCAAGGGATGTCCAGGAACATTTTTCAGTCCATCTTATGCAGCTACTTAGCAGATACAAATTGATGCGTTTCAACTAAATTCCTAAAGGGCTGATATTTATTATATATTTGGATTTGATTAATGAACTCATGTGAAGTTGGAAGTGGTCCTCAGTGGTTTCTCTACAAACACGCTTAGATGTCTGTTCCTAGTGTTCAGAGGGAAGGAGACTCTCACTGCACTAGCTCCAAGGACTGAAAAGTCTCCAAAGTATGATGGATTTTGACATGCCTGACTGTCCTGGTGGAACAGAAGCTCAAAGTCACCAAGGTCCAAATTCCACCTTTGGCATTTGGACATGAGACAAGCACAGCTGAAGGACGGATATATAAGTGCTAAGCACGGGATGTATTACAATGATGCATCTGAAATCCTCTATCTGGAGCACTGCCATTTGGGTCAGCATTGCAAGATGACACCTCAGTTTCCTCGGGATCAGATACTGACATCTACTTAGAATTGGTAGCTAGAGTTGTTGTGAATTTAGGGTTTTTTGGGGGTTTGGTTTGGATTTTTCGGTAAGTTTTTCTTGTTTAATATGTCTGAAAGATTTGGAAGTAGTTGTCTAGGAAATTAGGGATCTGAGGTGAAATATATTGTCAGCCTAAGAAGGCTGATGTTTTTCTCCCACCCCCAAAAAAAACTACTCTGATCTTTTACTTACAAGGTAGACTGAACGGAAATACACTGTTCTTCCTTGGTTACTCCTCCATCCTATCAGTGCTGAGACACTGTATGAGCAGTGGAGGATTCTTGGAACCAGGAGGGAGGATGACACTGGAGAGCTTGGATTTAGTTTTCATAGTACTCAGCTAGATGAGAGTAAAATTTTCTCCCATTGGTCTTTGTATGTAAACATCACCACCACCATCATCTTTACATTGCAAGACCTCTCCAAATAGCATGGCAGTCAGTCAGAACATGTACTAGGCATGGCATCTCTGAATTCAGCACTGTAGATGGGTATTTGGAGTCTAAGTAGTGGCTGTTGCACTTCTGCTAATGCTCAGAAGTCAGACATATAGTTACTTATGGAAGCCTCTGCTTAGTCTCTGAAACTTGTTTCCAGTAAATAAATGTTTTCCTAATTATTGCTTTTTGTCTACATTCTTGTCAGTCTTAAGATCTTAATTTCTATTTTTTAAAATATTTTAATTTTGCCCTTTATAAATTGTCTTTGGTACCTTTCACATTGTATTTACGAAATTCTGCTAATATTTTGCAAACACAAAACCAGTCAGTTTGTTGTTCTTAGTTGATGGACATGATCTTTGTCAATCAAAATCACCATCAGTACAAGATGTAGAGCACCAGTTCCCAAAGGAGGGGGATGAATCCACAAATATGTTTCAACAGTTTGTGTTGGACTGTGACTGCCAGGGAAATTCACTTTTACTTAATATTAATTTTCAAAATGGTTAAGGAACATCAATATTGATTTGGAAGTGGTCTCACAAATAGAAATTGTTTAGAAGCCAGTATTATACATGAGTATAGAATATAACATGTTCAGACAAATTGTGGTGATGTCTGGTTTAGCTATGGGAAAATACAATTTTTGTGTAACAGTTCTTATATGGACTCAGCCTTCCATAAAAATCAGCTTGAATTCCTAGTGGGGTTTTGGGCATTTTGGTTTGTTTGTTTGCTTATTGTTTGTTGGTTGGTTTGTTGGGTTTTTTTTTTCCTTTTTTCTTTCTTTTCAGTCCAGCATCAAATTAATTCCTTAGGAGCTGTAAGAAATGCATTGTGTGTTTTAGCACCTTGCCTTTGTTTAGTTAACAGTGACATCATTAATGTAGTTCAGGTTTTTAATTTTTTTAATAACCAGAGAAGTTCTGCCAGTCTTAAGGTTCAGTACACCCTGAGACAAAGATTGCTTTTTTTTACAGAGTTGTTTGGGGATTTAATGTATTTTCAATTCACTATTTCTTATTAAAACTTCAATCACCCACCATTTGATTGTAATTAAAACTGCCCCTAGGCAATAAATTTTGTTCTATGCAAATATGACAGGTATAATTATGGAAAATCTGATTGTTCATATATTGCTACTTTTCATATCATTTTAATATAAGCAATGGAGTAATTAGATTTTTTTCCCTTTAAATATTAGAACAAAACAAAACAACAGTGTTTGTACTTTTCCTTGCACCTGGGTCCATGATGCACTCTTGTGACTCCATGAATTCTGAAATTATCTCCAGACCAAGGATAGGAAGTTTTTGAGCCACCCTATTGAATTAGTAGAGGGGAATGTGTTTCTGTGCAGAGGTGACTTACTGCCTAGGGCAGGCAGCATGAAGGGGAGAGAGCTGAGTTCCTGTCCTGGAGCAATGTGGTCAGTGGGTTGTATGTGTGTGGGACGGTTGTGTTCTCAGGATTCCTCCATTAACATCATCTTTGTGTCCAGCTCTGACATTGCTAAAGAAAAGTGCATATTTCTTTATATGTAGTTAACAAACCTGAAATTCGTAAGTGGTTATATTTCAAGGGTATTTTCTGAAATATTTCTATGGTGGGACCCGTTACGGATCTCAGCAGTTTTCACCTTCATTGTGAAGGGGATTTTTCCACCCCTGATAAGCAGCTAGCAGGGAACACTTGGCAAAATGAAGATCATGATGATGCTTTAGGTCTTGCCCTCTTGTACAGAAAAACCTTACATAACACTTCAGCTTCAATTTTTGCTTGCACTCTGGCTATGGCCAGGTTTCTTCTCCTTTGCTCTTTATGCTCTCTCCAAGTTGGTTTGTGTTACAGCAGCAGTGACTCACTAATGCTCAGTCCAGTGTAAAGTACTAAACAGACAGGCTCTGCTGCTAAATTCGGTGGCTATTCCCCAAGTACCTCGTCTGAGTCAGAGCACCGTGGAGCAATAATTTTGGTTTTGCTCAATGTGTTTGGACGGATGGTGCAGGAGTGGGCGGCTGTAATGCTCTTGTTGCTGAGCAGGCAGTGAGCCATTCCCCTTGATGTTGTTTTGATTTTTTCTTTCTTTTTTTTTTTTTTTTAAGGGTTTATACATATTCTGAAATTGTCAGGATGTATTTGTGTTTAACCAGGTCTTTAAAAAGATTAATATGAATGAACAGAAAATGCTAGAGGAGCATGTTTACCTGTTCCCAAGGTGATAAAAGCAGATTGAGTTGAAATCCTAGGGGTGAATATTTTCAGGTAGATTTCAGACAGAATCAACCTTTAGCGAGATAGAAGATACTGACGTGTATAACCCATGTGGTCCCACCTGGCACTTCCTCAGAATTTCCAAACCATGTTCCCTTCCTCAGCATTAGTGGACTTGCCACCAGCTCAATAGAGGAGTCCTTCCTTCCTAGCCCCACAGCTATCCTGTTTTTTACTTGCCCCCTCTCTATATTATACTAGTAGTATAGAGTAGTATATAATACTACTATATTGTAGTAGTGCATATAATGATATGCATCATGGAAGCACTGAATAGTGGTGTATTAACATTCTGCAAAGAAACGATATGTAGTCTGGTTTATCCTAGACCTAGAACTTCCACTAGTTTCTCACTAAAATATGTTAAATGGGCACATTATTTCTAACCATGTATGTCTGCCTGCAGTTTGAGTATTTCCTGCTTAGGAATACTTTGTTCATGTTCACCTTGCTTAGCTACAGCTATGAAATTTAGGTTAAGCTACTGCAAAGACTCTTCATGTAGGAGATCCCATTGGTCTTAGTTTTAAGGATTTGATATTTGTAATTCAGTGATCTTGAAAGCAGGTGGGGATGTTTACTATTTAAATATTAGTGCTATTCAAAATTGCTTTTCCTTTTATTAGAAAATTCTACTCTCAGGATAAAGGGAGCTATGGGGAGATGATGTATATCATGGATTCATAGAATTACAGAATATTTTGGTTGGAAAAGACCTTTAAGATCATCAAGTCCAACCGTTAACCTAACACTGCCAAATTCACCACTAAACCATGTCCTTAAGCACTTGATCTATGTCTTTTAAATACTTCCAAGGATGGCGACTCCACCCCCTCTCTGGCCAGCCTCTTGGGCCAGCCTACAACCTCTTCAATGAAGAAATTTTTCCTAATATCCAGTCTAAACCTCCACTGGCACAACTTAAAGCCAATTCCTCTTGTCCTGTCACTTGTCATTTGGTCAAAGAGACCAAACACCACCTCTCTGCAACCTCCTTTCAGGTAGTTGTAGCAATTAATGTCTCTCCTGAGCCTCCTCTTCTGCAGACTAAACAACGGTTCCCAGTTCTGTCCTTGCAGCAGTCAGGCTTTCTACAGTGGTGTTAAAAGAGTTTGGGATGGAGCTAGTGCTACTTTAGTCTTGTCTTATTGTCTGGACCTAAATTAAACTAGTGGTAGAGAATTGTATATTTTTATATATATATATATTTGTAAAATGTCCTGTAGAACAGGTTTGAGCTCTGAATTCTTGCAGAAGTTGCTAGAAAAGGCTGTTCAACTTTGTGTTTCTCTACTCTTAGCCAGATCACAACAAACTACTGTGATTATTTTTGATTTCTAACTCAGCTCTTAATCTGGATAGTCTCATGAATTATTAGTAAAATTCTGGTTATGATGTTTAAAAACAATGCTTCTGTTAAGACATCTTCACTGTGGTCTCAGCTGCGACTACGGCGGCATCAACTGTTGGCTGTGGATTAGAATTTGTAGGAAGAACATGAAACAGCAGAGATGTGGGAACAAGATGCGCTTTTGTAGGATACTTGACTACATACGCTGATTTATTATTCAGCTGTGAGCTATGTTCATTGTTCCTACTTGCATGCTACTACTGCGTGCTTTCAACAGAATGTGTTTTTACAGTGTCCTCAATGCCTGCAGAAGACTATTTTATACTTGACTCTACACTCTAATACAGCATGTTCACACAAACATTATACTGCTAATTGCTTCTTTACTGACAACCATTTGTGAGCTTGGAAACTACAGAATTCCAGTCTGTTATATAGAATTAAATTAATGATAGTAAATAGCTGCATAATTAGGAGCTTCCTTACCATGTCAGAGTAAACTCCCATCTTTTCAAATTGCATCTAAACTCAGCAAAGTTTTTTGGTATCTTTTTGCTGTTTGAATGAGGAACAGGCAAGTGAGTGGGGAAGGTGATGAATGTTGATTGAGCACAATTTTCATTTCGTTCCCGTAAGCAGGGTATTTGGATGGGGTGATGTTTATATCAACGTGTACTACAGAGATTTCTGCCTCTGCAAAAGTCTGTCATGAATTAAAAGCTTTAATAGTGCTCTAGCTAGTTTTGTAAGTCAATGCAAAGGAAAATATTGCTGTCTAAAAAGGATAGACATAGATATACAAACTTCTTTTGATCTACAGTGAGAATCACTGCAGTATCTTCTCTTTAAAATAATGGAATAAAAATCTAGGTTCTGGTATTTTCCAAAGATTTTTCTTTAATCTACACTTGTAATGGTTGTGATAAAAATGGAGCACTACAGTAAAAGCTACTGGGAAACATTTGTGATCAGCAAATAAAATCCAAAGGCAACGGCTTGGTGATTGCTTGAAAACTAACTGTAGCTGCTTTCTCAGCCCCCCGAGCGATTTTGAGAGAATGTATTTCACAGCAGCCCACAGCATATTAAAGGTAAGGGACTCGGATAACCTGACAAATACAGGAAGCGTACAGATACTTCTCAGTTTTTCACAGGTTTTCAAAATGAAAACTGGTATGCCGGCTGTGTCAGTGCTCGTGCTCCCGCTGAACAAACTAACTGTAGCTGCTTTCTCAGCCCCCCGAGCGATTTTGAGAGAATGTATTTCACAGCAGCCCACAGCATATTAAAGGTAAGGGACTCGGATAACCTGACAAATACAGGAAGCGTACAGATACTTCTCAGTTTTTCACAGGTTTTCAAAATGAAAACTGGTATGCCGGCTGTGTCAGTGCTCGTGCTCCCGCTGAACCGAAAGCGAACGGCGTGTCATAAATATATGGCTTCTGCAGTATGTTTTAGAGCTGCATGCCAGAAAGTATAAATCCCTGAAACAAGAGGTGCCTGTAACAGGTTCATTTTTATAGCATTCCCTGTAAGTTTTCCTTGAGGTCACCTTGTTTATACAATCTATTAAATGCTGAATACAAGATCAAAAAAGCCCAACACATGATCTATGATTCCTTTTGCTTAAGTTAAGCTTTATAAAAGAAAAGTGTCCAGTCTAAGCTAGGAATGTAGGCTTCCTCTGTACCTTCTGGAAAATAGGCACTGCCAGAGTGGGACAGAGGGTTTATTTCACTCTCTTTCAGTCCCTTCAGTGCTCTTTCCTCTTCTGCAGCAGAGGAAAACATAATCTTTTAAAATTTTTTCCCAGTCTAGCTCCTTGCTTGTCTACCTTGCAGATTTCTTTTTTAAAGCCAGCAGTGACCTGCAAACTTTTTGCACTACTTGCAAACCGTTATTCTCTTTGGAAAAACTCAAGATCCGTTATGATCAAGTATACATACTAATTCTTTCATATACTTAGCAGGTTTTCCAACTTGACACACATTTAAAAATGGAACAGTTAGAAATAGCAAGCTTCTGTCTGTCCATGGTGCAAACCAGTTTTCCTTAGTACCTTGATAGGTGGTGAGTATCACTTCTCTCTTTGTAACCTCCCTTCAGTAGCTTTTCCAGAATTACATTTTTCCAATCAGTTGAGAACCAAAGGTGAAAAATCCTTTCTCTTAGATATGATTTCTGTCACTAGCAGAACCAAAGGAAAGCATTCTCTCATTCTTTTCTCCTTGACTAAAAAAGATGGTGCCAGTTACAATGGATCAGATTTTAAGCTGGCATTGGCTCAACCTAAATGTGCTACTTATGAGTAGGCTTGTCTCAAGGCAGTTTTGTGATAAAATCTTTGAACTTCCTGGGATTTGTTTGTATTTATTTATATGAAAACAACTATTTGAGGTGAATTTAGAAGACTGAAAAAAAAAAAGGTAGCTGAAATCTGGTCATCTTACCTGTAAGCTGCCGAAATGTTGAAGAATGATGAAGAATGAGGAGGCTGATTTCGTAGTGTAGGGTTTTATTCTGACATCCCCTATACATAATTTTCAGGGAATCTTCATGTACGTAGGTTCACTTGTAGAGGCTGAGAAGGGCTAAAAGCCCTTTACTGAGGTGGAAGCAGTTAGATATGCAAGAAGTTAAAGAATGGAATTTTTAAAGCATAAAAGTAAATTAAACCCATAATGCATGTATTGTAAACCTGCCGTGGTGCTACCTGTGGCACGCGTTATCCTTTGAGAGGCAGAATTAGCTTTTGCTGAGGATTTTGATTTTCGATCTCTCTCCAACGTTGATTTGTTTCACCATGTAGGCAGTGCAGGAAAACATATTGAACAGATGGTTTTGGTCTGAAAAAGCAACAGACAACAAAAATGCACACACAAACACAAGCAAGGAGTGTTCATCAGGGATTCAGCAATTTGAATTGGAAGGGATGAAAACGTCCATGGGGACAACCACAACTTCATCATGTTTAAGGGAAAAAATAAATTCAGTCTAGATCTGCCTGCATGACAGTGAAGGAGCTAATAGCAGATCAAGCTCTTTAAATGTGCCGTGGGCCACCTAGCTATGGCAGAGATGAAGGTCCCTTCCAACCCTAACCATTCTATGATTCTATGATTCTATGAAATCGAAGGCTGAACCACCGTACACTAATTGGTTTGCACATCAAACCCTGGGGAGTTGCTGTTGTGCCCATGTGCTAGAAGCCAAAAAAAGAGTATCCATGCTAATTGTGGGTGTCCTCAGCTGAAGGGGGTATTTTAGTGAAAAAGGAAAAAACCCAGTGTTTAAAGGACAGGCTTAATAAATAGCAAATGGAGGGTAAATTAGCTGACATTGTAATGTTTTTGTCCTTCTCCCTGTTAGCCAGGCTGTGATTGCTAACTCCTGTGCTTCCCTGTGAGCTGGACATGAGGTGCTGCACTGTGACACCTGTAGATTGGTCAGAAGGCCCCAAATTAGCCTAAGGGAAATAGTGCCATCCGTCTTGTTTGGAGTGAGAGAGGGGAGGTAGGGTTGATCTCCATGTCTAAAACCAGAGCAAAGCAAGATTTTCCTAGCCATTCTTTTTCCTGTTGTTTTTCTTTCTTTTTGTCTTCTGTTTTGGGTTGTGGGTTTTCTTTTCTTTTTTAATTTTTCTCCTCTCATGGCTCTGATAACCCAAAAATGGATATTCTACAGCCTGCGGAGTATATTTCTGTCCTGCACCATTTTTCTTTTTCAGATTGCTCAAACATTGCAAAGTGAATATGGGAAAAATGAAGCTAATATTGTCATTTGGTTGTTTCTCTTTATTTTAGAGAATAGAGAGGGGAAATATCATGTTCCCTGAAATGTGGACACAGGTTTTTTTTTTTTCCCCTGTGTTTAGCATGAGCTTATAAAACGATGCATTGTGCAGGTGGAACAATACTTTCAACTCCTGTGAAAATGGGATCGAATGATTTCAGTGGTTTCTGAAAGCCCTTAATACCACAAACTGCTAATTGACCAAAAAAAAAAAAAAATCAGTTGTTATCGCTGCAGCAATTTGTGTTTACTTTTCACAATGTTATATAAAAGTGAAAACCCTGAATGTTGCTTAATCGAAGCAAAAGATCTGGGTTCTGGGAAAAAAAAGGCCTTTCTAACAACACCAGAGACCTTCAGGTAATTTGTTTACCTTCTGTTCGTGGGAGTCAAGGAACAGCATTATCATTAAAAGGATGAAGTGTGTTCAGACAATTGAAATAACAGTAAGTTGGTAATTAAAGAAATTACAGAAAAATATTGTGCTGTGTCCTTTTGTTCTATAGAGGAATTTAACCCGTAGTCTTTATAACAAAAGTAAAAGTCATACAAGAAATTTGTTTTGTTAACATCAGAGCTTGGTAAACAGAGAATCCTGTGGCAGAATGACAGAACACCTGATCCTTACACAACAGTGGGTTTATATATCAATGTCAATTTAAATGTAATTAAAATTTGTCTCAGGGGTCTGCAAACTGCCGTAAAGGGAGAGAAGATACACAAAAGGAAAGCCAGAAACATAGGCTGAAAACAAAGAAAAAAAACTACACAAGGAAATAAACAGCAGAGGTGGATTCGGGTAGAAGCAACAGCTAATTGGTGTGCAAGGAAGGATAGATGAGACTTGAAATAGGGAACATGAATCCAAAAAGATGAAAGAAAAAGAAGAAAACACAGTAGAAATTGATTATTTTCTCCACGTTCGTGGTTCTTTTATCAGAAAGATCAGTAAATGATTCTTTATTAACTTTTCATTACAGGTAGGAAGATTTTGGTTAGGTTTGGGATCCTAAACTCTGAAAGAAAGCAGACTGAGGGCTGTGTCCATAAATCTTAGTGAGATGGGTAATACAAATACAAAGTAATTTCTATTGTGGCATCAGGGAGAGGACTTGGTGGTGGTTTACCTGCAGATTAAGCAATCAAGGGATTTCACTGAAGACTCTAGAACAGAAAGTGTGCAAGGTAATGGGGAACACTTGAAAAATCTGTTATCGACAAACCGGCACCCTAATAAACTATGCTTTGCACATCAGAAAGATAAGGGGGCACATAACGTGCTGATTGACTTGACTGATGTAGTCCTCATGGTGGAAGATGGACAGATCAGGAAAATACATGTTTTCTGCTGTCATACAGTAGATATTCTCTGTATTGGTGTTTCTTGGTTAGAAATTGAGGAAGAAACTCATTTATACCCTGTATGTTATGGATTTTTTATTTAGTTCACCATAATTTGGTAAGATTAAACACTAAATCTAAATGAGTATATTTGGAATACAGAACAAAATTTGAATGTGTCATGAAAAGCGACAGAGTAAGTGGCATGGCAGTTCTTAATTGGTAGAACAGTAAATCTCATTAACAGTGAGTGAGCCTTTAGCACATTAATTAGTTTTTGACTCCTTTAACAACAGACATCAGACACTCAGCAAAGCTCTTTCTTTCAGTAAACATATTTTGAAGAGGAAGCATATTTTGAACAGGTAAAAACTGGAAGCCTGATTTGCCAGTTACTAGTTAGGACCTTGATAAACTCCTCTCTACTACAGCTTATACCAGGGCTGTGATAACAGACACTGAAAATATTGCTTTAAATTCTGGCTTGGCTTATCTGGATTTTGTGACTTCCTAAAAGTTAGTAACTCATTCAAAGCTGAGAAAGTCGGTACTAGAAAAAGCAATAAAATATTAAACATCACGGTCTCTTATTGATTTCTGAAGTAAGGACTGATGCTATAGGGCTTCAGTTCCTACAGGTAAATGTTACTATTATTTGATATTTCATAACAGTGGGCGTATTGATCCCTTAAGGGAGAAAAAAAGGGAAAAATCTCCAACTCATTTCTTACATTCACTTTTCTTTCTGAATTCAGAAAAACAAAAAAACAACTGTCTCTGCTTGGTTCAGAGCTGAAGTTAAAAATCTCTCAGAAAAATTAAACTACAGAAACACAGAAGGATATTAACAATATTGTGGAGACACAAACCACCAAAAGTTGTCAGTGGAAATTCCAGTGAGGCTTATGTCCAATTTACCTTTTGTATTTACAAAATTGGTGTCAGAAATTTTGGTTTTCTAGAATTTTGTGGAGGAAGACATTACTTCACATGTCAGGCTGCACTACTGGTGCTCGCAAATTAGTGGAGTTTCCATAACTAGGCAGAATTTGTTTCAAGGAACCATAAGGAAATTTAGTGAATATGAACATAAATGCATTCTGTAATCCTGTTTTAATGCCCGTAATGGCCAAATAGTGGGATTTGTGCTTCAGTTTTTTCCTTATGATTAGCTGAATAACCCTTCTTGCTGGCGTTCAGGATTTAGGGCATATATGCCAATGCAGAGCCTCATTTCCTAGGCACATAAGACTGTTTGATCACGCTTTCTTGTACAGAAACTCTGATTTCTGTGATACAGGTTATCTGCAATACAGATACATGCAAACTTGGCAAGCAGTGGAGAGAAACAGATTGTTCTAGAGCATAGATTCTGGTTTAGATGAGAGAAAGTCTGGACTGCCTCAGGTGTAGATTCCTGGTCAGATGAATCTCACCTTCCCTGCTATCCATTATCCTCTCTACTGACTGACTGCAAATCAAAAAGAGGGGAAAAGTATTGATGGGGCTGTACTACAGCCCAAAAGTTTAGAAAGTAATTCTAGTTTCTGCAGCTTTTATTTGTGTACTCACAGGGGAAGTTACAGGAACAGGACAGATGAGCCAGCAAGTCTAGGTGTCTTTCTGTACGAGGGCCCCTCATGAGAGTTTATGGTGACACACATGATTATCAGGCCCAGAAAGTGATGGTTTTGTTTAGGACTATGGAAACTTGCTTTACCTGTTGGGTACTGGCTTTTGATGCATTCAGTACTAGATACTATTATGCCTGCTTTATCAAGGGTGAAATGTGAGATCTGATGCTACAGATGTTGGCGTTGGGGTCTTGGCAAAGTAACACTGATAAAAATTTTGGGTGATTGATTTAAGTGGCATGGTATTAAGCAAATGCTCAAGTTGTAACTTCTGAATGCACTATATTGCTTTTGTCCTTGTTGACAGTCTGATTAGATGAAAAATCAGGAAATTCCAGTGTGTAAAGTATTACATCCATGCTGAAGCAATAGTTTTAGGGCAAACCCCATTTTATCACAGAATCGTAGAAAAGTTTGGGTTGGAAGGTTATTTAGTCTGACCCCCCTGCAATGAGCAGGGACATCGTCAACTAGATCAGGTTACTTAGAGCCCTGTCCAACCTTGAGTTGGCCTTGAGTGTCTCCAGGGATGGGGCATCTGCCACCTCTCTGGGCAACCTGTGCCAGGGTTTCACCACACTCATTGTAAAAAATTTCTTCCTTTTATCTAGTCTAAATCTACCCTCTTTTCATTTAAAACCATTACCCCTTTTCCTATCACAACAGGCCCTGCGGAAAGTTTGTCCCCATCTTTCTTTTAGGCCCCTTTTAAATACTTAGAGGCCACAATAAGGTCTCCCCAGAGCCTTCTCTTCTCCAGGCTGAACAACCCCAACTCAGATTGTCTTCATAGGGGAGGTGCTCCATCCCTCTGATCATCTTCGTGGCCTTCTCTGGACC
>NW_010246879.1:30348-31121 GCF_000690775.1 Eurypyga helias
CCAGGATGTGGCTGGTTTTCTGGGCTGCCAGCACACACTGCCAGCTCATGTCCAGCCCAGCTTTTCCCAGTACCCCCAAGTCCTTCTCGGCAGAGCTGCTCTCTATCCCTTCATCCCTAAGCCTGTATTGATAGCAGAGGTTGCCCTGACCCATGTTCAGGACCTTGCACTTGTTGAACCCTATGAGGTTCACATGGGCCCACTTTCTGAGCTTGTCCAGGTCCTTCTGAATGGAATCCCATTCCTTGGACATGCCAACTGCACCACTCAGCTTAGTGTTGTCTGCAGACTTGCTGAAGGTGCTCTTGATCTCGCTGTCTGGGTCACTAGTGAAGACACTGAACAGTACTGGTCCCAGTACAGACCCCTGAGGGACACGTCACTGGTATCCACCCAGGCATTGAGCTGTTGAGCACTACCTTCTGGATGAGACCACCCAGCCAATTCCTCATTCACTGAACACTCCACCCATCAAATCTGTATCTCTCCAATTTGGAGAGAAAGATGTTGTAGGGGACTGTCTCAAAGGCCTTACAGAAGTCCAGATAGATGACAGAGTTATAATATAGTTATAATGTGGGTGAACAAAGAAGTAAAGGAGATGGCTGGAAGAGTATTGTTTGTTTGTTTGTTTCCAAATAAGCTGTAAAATTAAGCTGTTTCTTATAGTCATTGGAGATCCCAGGGCACATTTTAGAAGACCAGGGCAGTTCAGTAACTTGGTCAACTAAGACAAATTCCACTTTAGGTCATTGGACTGTGCTTACTATTCA
>NW_010246879.1:31170-35405 GCF_000690775.1 Eurypyga helias
GTCTTTTACCTTATTCTCTGATAAATAATGGGGTCATAGTGTATCGTGGTATGGCTGCAGAGTTCGAAACATTTTCTTCTGCAGGAAGTACCTACATTTAGTAGTCTGTAAAACATTGTTGTTGTTTTCAAAGGGAAGGACCTATAAACCTGATGTGATTTATTTCCCATCATAAGACAAAAAATTTACTGTTGTATGCTCCTGGCATTTTTGTTGCAATTGTCTATTAATAAAGATGATTCTGATAAATATTAATCACGCTGTATAGATTTCACCTCACATCTACTGTTCCAACTGCTGATCATATGTGCAGTCCAGCAGGTCCAGAGCAGTGAAGGTTCCTACAGCGTTACGAGAAAATAATCAGACTTGCCTTGGATGTTTAGCTATATATAAAGGAGTGAATAGAGTAGAACTAATTAAATAAGTGAAATACTTGTACAGAGCCTGCGTCGCAGAAGGGCATTAAACTGCAGTACTGTGCAGACGTCATAAAACGCTGCCTTTATGTGAATCAGCACTGACGAGATACTCCCCTAGCCGTCTGTGATTTGTCGCTTTGTGCCATTGAGAGTCTTTGGCCTTTCATCAGTTAAACAGTGAAGTGTCGCCTTTGGAAGATAATTACAGGTTCTCAACGAAAATGGTAGAGTTAAACCCTGCTAGATGGTACTTGTCTCACTGGAGAGAGCAGAAAAAGCATACACAGGCCATGAGTACTCTGCAGAAGGGCCCCTTCCTGGGATAATGATATGGCTCTGTGCAGGAATGATGGGTATGGATAGGAACCTGATGGGGGAAATGCAGCTTTACCTTATGTGACCGGCTGTGCTAGCCTTTCCACAAGAGCCACAGAGTTGAGGAGGAAATGTTGAACGACAGGCAGGCTGTGCTGACTCCTTTTTGGGGGGATCTTTGCATTCCAAATAACTGATGAAAAGGGGATTTGGTGACTTGGGGACATTCTGGGAAGTATCCAAAAGTATTACAGTCTCCATTACTCTTTCAGAAAGCCGCCCTGGAGGTCTTGCTGGAGGTGCTTTGTAAATTCTGATGTTTAATTAACATAGTAAGGTTTAAATTGCTGCTTAATTGGCATTGCCATGGAGAGATGTCTGCTTCGTGGCTAGAACAGCATGTAGTGCTTTTGTCTGCGTATATGCCTTTATTAAAGCCTGATTTGTTATTGTTTGCATGATCACACTCTACAGGGATACAGTTCCTGAAGCAAATCTTCATCTGATGAGAATCAGGGTAAGATCAAATTAAACTAATGGATCTTTCCTGACTTGGCCCATAAATTTCAGGAAATTTTAGAGGGCATGTACAGAGGACTTGCTACTTTCAAAGTTGTGTGAAGGTCTTTTTGTATTCATTATTATCTCAAACCAAAAAAGCTGTACATGATAATTTTTTTTAATTTAAGAGGAAAATTCATGTGGTGTTTTTGGTATTTGTTTTAATTTGGAAGTGGAGGATGCAGAGTAGTGTTAAAAACCTGTTATTACCACGAATGTAGAAAGTTAGAGAAACCATCAAGTTGTGTGTAGCTTTCATTCTGCAAAATTCTCTTTAGGATTAATTATTTGTCTACAGATTAATATATATCAATCATTTACCAGCTCTGCTTGCTTTCAGAAAGCATATATGAATATAATATTAAAAAGGAATGAATCAGTGCAGAAATTGCAAGTATACAAATAGAGAATTTGAGAGACAAAAATTAGCATTTTTTCAAGGACTCTGCTAAAAGGCAGGAGGGACAAGAATTAAAAAAAAAAAAAAAGCTGAGAAATGAACTCAAAGCAGTTAGTGCCAAGATGAGTTGGTTGCACATTTCTTGTATGATTGCTGGCGAAAGACTTTTCGCTTCTGGAGAGGCAGACGAGAAGTTCCCTTTGTGAGAATATATCAGATGGCAGCAAAATCACAAACAATCTGATTAGTTTGACAAGTTGTCAATTTTCACAGACTCTGTCTTCAGACAGGGAGCACTGATGGGTTTTGTGTGTGGAAGACAGATGTTCTCTTTACAGTCTCTAAGCAAGATAATAAAAGTTCCCTGCCTTGCCAACCTGCATCGGAGCAACCCCAAAAAGAGAGAATAATGTGCTGGTGGTGCCACTGCTTCTGGTTCTTTTGCACCAGGTGTGAGAAGGCACGTGTAAGGGGATTCTGAAAATAATAACAGATGCAAAGGCTTTTGTGCTACGTAACTGTGCTTGTGCTACAGATGCCCTTGCTTCTCTTTCTATTTTGTAATATTACCTTTTCCATTTATTCTAATGAAGGAACTGTGATTAAAATGTTCTTTCCAGTCAAGTGCACAATAGTGCATATCACAAGAAGACTGGGCAGTAAAAACAAGGTCTACCCTACTTATGTGTTAAAGAGTTTAGTAAGGTTTTTCAACTGACAAGCTGTTAGATAGACCTGAAATAATGAAAATGCGTCTGATGAAGGGAGAGAAGGGCAGCATTTAGAGCCAGACAGTGCTAATTGGTTTGAATTGGCAATGAAACATTTGCATTCAGAAAAGAGTAAATGCAACTTTAGATCCATACCTAATGGCAGCTCAACTCAAGCCGTGGATTTAATTACATCAGAGTATTTTTGGTTGAATTCATGTCTGATCCTCCAACATTAGGATCTGTTTCTGTAAATTTACTTTTGGGTTGGAGCCAAAAGTAGAGGGAATATGTGGTCCTGAGTCTCATTTGGATGGGTGCTGCAGCTCACAAGAGCAGTTGTTTTGCAAGATGCATGCCTCAGATTTTCAAAACTTTTGTGTAAGTCTGTGATTATGTGCAGTTATTGTTGTTTGGGGCTGAAATGTTAAGATTAAATGAGTTCTTAAATTAGGAAAAAGTTTCACATTTCTTAATTCAGAGTAAGTGAAGAAACCTCAATTTGGAAATCTGGTGCTAGCTTAAGCTTCTTGTCCAATGAGAACAGGGACCAAGTCACTGATCCAAGCGATGTGGACACTGAAAAACCTTTCAGAATTAAATAAAATTGAAAATCACTGGACATAAAGAGTCATCTGATATTAACTCAGGCCTTTGGGTCTCTTGCCGCTTCCGTAGCTTCTATAGATTTTTAGACCATAACATCAGCACAAGGACACAGGAGATCGAAAAGACAATGAAGAGAAAGTCACAGACATGATGCTCTGCTACTGGAATTCCTATGAGGCTGGAGGAATCCAACCAAAGAAAAATAAAAGCCAAATCTGTAGGTTTTATTTCAGCATAGCAGGAGAATGAAAACAACGAAAGGAAAAAGAGAACTCCAGCACCATATTGTCAAAGACCTTTACAATTTGCACATGGCACTGGGCTTCTGAGAATAGCAAAAGCACTTTTGGGGACATTCTGTGGTAAATTTCTCAACAGTACTTAAATCTTGTCTGTCAAAAGCAATTTGAGAAGCTTAAGTTTGTGGACTTGCTATGTGACTTTAGGCTCTGTAACAAAAAGAGTGATGTAGAGTTTCTGCAAACCTTACACCATCTTGAAGTGTACACTCTAAAATATGTATTTAGGAAGATCACACTAAAATTCTACCTTTTTTCCATATTAAATTGACCTTGTTTATATCTTAAAAAAAGAAAATTCAGTCCCATACATAGTTTTAGATAGAATATGCACCCCAAAATCATTATTGCTGAGTTGAATTGGGCTGTCTGATATGCAAAGCATTCAGTGGGAAAGATTAAAACCTGTAGCCTTTCCTACAGGCATGATTTTAATAGCCAAAATAAATTCTTTCTCTTTGATTAACTTACTTAGAAATTCTGACTGATCAATTAAGAGTTTAGGAAGAAGTAATTTAGCAGTCAGCAGTAGCTCTTAATTAATTCTGCATCAGTGTCTGTTGATTTACATTAGTGACAAAATGTAAAAACTGTTTTTCAGTGTCTGAACTTGACACATTAATTATGTGTTGGTTTCTTCTCATTTTTTTGTTTGTTTGTTTTGATCTGTTTTGAAAGCTATTGATTCATTAATCATGACCACAGTAGCATTCAAGGCGAACACAAATCCCATCTTTAAGGACCAGCTTCCGTCTGTGTCTTGCCATAGAAAGTTTTTATGCCAGGCAATCTCTTAAACCAGTCAGTCCTCTGGAAATCCCTCACACTCTCCAAGTCTCCTTTACATCACACACATCCGTGCTCACAGCGTATGAGTGAAACCTGGGAAACCGTACCTCTGCGGAGGGTTCTGTAGGGA
>NW_010246879.1:35490-65268 GCF_000690775.1 Eurypyga helias
TCTCTTGCTCTCCTGTTTCCCCCCCCCCCCCCCCCCTTTCTCCCTTAACCTGCCTCCTCATTATATTCCTGTTTCCAATCACAGAAATTCCTGCCTTTCTCTTATGCTGCTTATCATAGGCTGGATTCTCACATTCAGGATGAACCCCGAGAGGTTTCCCTCCATCTGCCTCCACGAGCAGTTCCAAATCCTCTGTCTGGCTTCTCTTCTTCTCTTTTACTTTTTTTTTTCCTAGGCTTCTGTTAGTTCCTCTATTTTTTGTCAAGAGATTTCCATCCTTTCTACCCACACAGTCTGAACCTTTCCTCCCTCAGAACTCTTGCCCCTTCAGTCCTACTTTTTCCTCTGAGCCACTCCCAAGCAGCAGTTCAATAGTGAGAACACACTGTATGTTTCTCTCAATGCTGCTTTGAAATACAGACCTTTTTGGCTCTACTTCCTGAAGCTGAATAAGTTACAGATCAAATGCTTCTGCCACGTTCCAAGTGCGTCTATGTCACAATGACTATCAAATCACAGACGTGTTTGTAGTAAGAAGGGACTGGACCTCTGGAGGTCATCTAATCCAGACTCAACCCTTGCCCAGCCCTACAACCAGGTCAGCCGCGGCGTTACCTAGCGAAGTCTTGAAAACCTCTAGGGACGTAGATTCAGTAGCTTCATCGAGTGACCTAATTCAGAGCTGCACTACTCTCTTAGTGAGTTTCTTTCCCCAAATGTACAGCTTGAATGTCTCAAGCTGCAATTTGTGGTCACTGGCGCTTGTGTTGTCTTCCAAGACTGCAAACAGTTGAAGGCTTCTACCAAAATACTCCTTAGTCTCTCATTTGATGGACTAAAAATCCTGGCCGTCTCCTTCTAGCTCATATGCTCTGGGCTTGTGACTATCCTGGTAGCCCTCTGTTGAACCCTGTCAAACTTCTCAGCATCCCTATTGAACAGGGAAGAGTGCGGGTGGGCACAGCATTTCACACACAGCCTCACCACTGCTGAACAGAGGAGAATAAAAAATTCATTCGATCTACTGGTCTCTTTGCTGCTGGGGCAGCCAATAGGCAGTCTGCCTTCTTTGCACTGAGAGCCAAGTGTGGGCTTATTTTTGATGTGTCCTCTGTCCTAAGTCCTTTCCTGCAGGGCACTCGTAGCCAGTTAGTTCCCATATGGTGCTGCTGCATGGGGTTATCCCATCCTAGGTGCAGACCTTTGACCTTCTCCTTGTTGATTTACAGGATGTTTAAGTTTCTCGAGATCTCTTTGGGTTGTAGCTCTGATATTCAGCATGTCAACCACTCTGCCTAATTTAGTATCACCTTTAAATTTGCTAAGGAGGTAGTCTGTCTCATCATCCAGGTGTCAATGAAGATATTGAACATCGGCCTCACTATTGACCCTTCTTGTGCTCTACTTGTTTCCAGTCACCAATTAAATGGCCAGACATTGATTACTGCCCTCTCTTTCTTGCCCAGCAATACAATACACCTATTCTTTTCTTCACTCTGATTTTTTTGATTTTTAGGAAGGAAAAAGTTTAAGAAGCCCATGGAGAAGGGAAGTAAAGTCCAAAGAAATTCTGAAGAGTAGCTGGGAGAAGACAGGTCTTTCAACTGTTAACAAAAAGATTAAGGAATGAACTTTTTTTTTTTTCCTTCCACATGGAGCTTATAACCACAAGTTTTATTTTTTTGATCCTAGAGCCATTTTTCAAGGTAGCATCTGCTTCATTTGCACAGCTGATCAAGATGCTATTAACACAAAGCACTGCAAAAATCTTGTTCAGTAACAGTTGGTTTTTTTGGCAGAATATTTAAGTAAATGAACACCTCAAAGGAGCATGCCTTAGGTTGTATTTTAATAGATGTATGGAAGTTCATAGAGAAGAAAAATATGGATTGTTTGGCCTCCTTCATTCATGGCATTTCAGTTACAATTTTTATAGTGATGATCCTTGTTCTGTAGTTCTTGGGGATATCACTAAGTCAGAGAGCAACCCTGGGAAAAAACAAGACCCTGTCATTTTTCCCTGTCCTTGCAGAAACAAGCTGGACTAGTGTTTTCTTTATCCCCGCATCCGAATGGTGCTCCACTTCTGATTTCAGTTCTTACCCTTTAGATTCCCAAACCTTTCTTCTGTGCTTTCATAAAGAATGTAGTTTTCTTGTTCAGAATCTCCCTTTTTCCTTGTAATTAGTAAAACCTGCTGTCCTTGACTCTGTTTCTGAGATACCAGTGTTGTGGGTTGCGTAATGCTTTTTAACTCCATTAATGAAGTTGAGTCATTCCGTATGCCACGTTCCTCAGGCATTAAGGGGTTTTGCTGCTATGCAAGCCTGCACATGCTGGAGAGCACATTAGGACACATTCTGCGATTTTTTTTGTCTCTCTCACAAAGGGTTGGATGGGAACAGTTATTCCTGTTTCCGTACTGGTCTATGATCACATGTAGCTGTGAGCTGACCACCTTCCACAGAGAAGATGAGCTGTATACTTTGGAACCACCACATATTTTAGGACCTCATCACAGATGATAATGGCATCTCACACTTAGAATAAAGCCACAGTAGTACAGTAGAATGGGATTCTCTTGCTAATGCAGCGTCAATCAATTTTTCTAAGCTTCAATGCTTGTTTACTCTTTCAGTTGTAAGTTAATACCCAGCAGACTTTGTTATTTGAATTATTGATAAAGCATTTTGTTCCATGTAAGACTGCAAACCCAGTTTGGGATCACAAAGGTAAGAGAATACCCTGTGCTCATTCCCAGGGTGTCACTGTGAATATGGAGCTTGGAACTTAATAACAAAGTACAATTACTTTTACTTCAGCTTTACATAAAATTATTAATGAATGAGATTATTAAATATTAAGTTAGCAGGGAAGCTTTTATTTTGCACCCAGCTCACAAGCCTTTCTGTCCATGGGATATGATAGCTAGCCAGACTGCAGCAGGAGCAAATAAATCATTCAAAATGAAGAATACAGTATCTCACAGACTCCAATTTCTAAGCTCAGCCCAATAGTCCCTTTTAATTTGAGCACAGAACTGAATTTGTCATCTCTTCCAAACAGTAAATAAGAATAAATTTTACATTTGATTTCACCCTTAAAGGACAAAGCTCACAGCTTTTGAGTCTAAATGGGACCTTTACGATGGCGTGATCCCAGCCCAGCTCATCACAGAAGCTTTAGGGTCTCTTTCTCAAATGAAGTTCAAAGCCTGAGGCCAAGGGTATCCTGTGGAATATGTCCCAGCTGCAGGCTACGCTGCAGAATTATGCAGGAAGAATAAACATGAGATTCGGGCTAGAGCTTCTGGAGTTGAAATAAAGTGAATGAGAAATGAAGAAATGGAGCTCGTTGCATTTAAATCAAATGTAATTAGTATAGGTATTTTACAGGCAATAAATCTAGTGAAATAATTTTCAAACTTGGCACTTTTTTATGACTTCTGTATGTTTTTAGGAATATGTGTATTTATAATTCCTACTCTTTATGGGGATTTTGTGAGTTCATGAAAATAAGGTTTTGTGAAGTGTTTGTTTACTAAAGGAATAGATTGAGGAGAGGAAAAGGATGGTAGTTCTTATAGAAATCTCTGTATTTACATTCTTTTTCTAAAATACACTGAGACCCTTAATCCTGCACGTGAACTCAGGTATCTGTTTATGCCAGATCTTTCAAGTACGTTTTCTTCCAGTGAATAACATGGCAAGGGAAATGCTTCGTGAGCTGCGTCCTGCATAGTGCTGCAGCCAGTGGTGGAGGCACACCTGACACAGGGGCAGCAGGATGCGTTGGCTGGGGGAATTAATGTTACTGCATGATCAGTGTGAGGAATGAGGCTGTGCTGCACCATGAAAGTAGGTGAGAGAAGAAAGCAGGAGATAGTTTTATGAGGTTTCTGGTCACTGAGATCTGAAATGTCAGAAAACATGAAGGCCATCCTAGCAGGCAAAGGCAGGCAGCCATGCGCAGCTTGCTTAAGCCTTCTCGTTTGCAGTCTGAGCTGTTTAGACACCAATTAGGTAACAGAGGAAAAAGAAACTTGTTTTTCTTCTGAGCACTGGTTCCGGGTGAATGTGTCAGCAGGGCTGTGAATCATGGCACAGGACTCACCAGATGCGGCATGTGGTTGTGGACTTCAGATGGGGTCATTAATATAGTTGTTTGTTTTAGAAGATGTGTTTACACTTTTAAATTTTTTTTCAATTTCCTGTTACTTGGCTTTGGCTTAGGCACATGGAAGAATATAGGAAGTGATTCTCTTCTAATAGACTATAATAACCTCTGAGTGAGTACACAGAATTTTGTGCATTTTTCTTTAGTTTGCACGTTCACTTAAAACCAGAATTGCTTTACCTGTGAGTTGTCAGACATCCCTGTGTCAACGTGCACTACTGTGAAAACCTGTGCCTGAACTTTCTGGCGTTCACGTGTAGGACCTGCTGTCGGTGCAGAGGAGAAACCTCTCTGAAGTGCGAGCCCTGTAAGAGCATTGCCTGCGGGTATGATCCCTCTCTGGGGCTTTAGCTCAGAAACAATCCTGCTTCTGTTACAGAACTCCCTTTTTATGCAGGAATCCAATTAGTTCTTACACATTTTATTGTGTGTTGTCCGCACAATCATCTTGCCACTTTAGATACAACATTAATTTTTGAATGGTGAATGGACTTGTTTATCTTTTTGTTTGTACTGGGGCTGGATTGTTGTGTGTCTTTTCAGAAGGGCCAGGAAACTCGAATAACCACTTACAGCATTCATTTTACGAATTTATTATGTATTTTGTTTATTTTATATTAAAAAGTCATTAAACCAATTTTAAATTCACTTGCTTCATTCTGCTTTCTCTCTCTCATTTTGATACCTATTATCTTCCTTCCATTTTTCAGTAAGTTTACTAGAAAAATACTCAAATTTTTTTTGAGGCAAACATTCCAGGTAAATATTTACATATTTTTAAATGTTTGCAGAAATTGAACTGACCACGGGATATTAGTTAGAATTTTACCATTTAGCTCATGTGAAACCAGGAAGCCTTAATGAGGGGCTTTCATAGTAGCCACGTATCCCTGTGGTAGATTTCTGGGCTTGCTGTGGTTCTCAGTGTGACTCTGTAGTGCTGTACACACTCACTGCTGAGAGGATGGGGAGATTATCACTAGGAAGCCATGTGTTCTCACTAGGAGGAGGAATATACTCTTTGCTAGGCTTACATTTTATAGGGTTTATTGCCTTAAAAGACTCCCCAAATAAACAAAAATAATAAAAAATTCAAATAAAAGCTGTGTTAACCATGCCTTCTTTATTTCCGTTTGGATGGAAGTTAAGCATAATGTAATTTATCCACTTTAAAAGTTGCCTGGAATCAAGTTTCCTTACTGTGTGTCTGTGTAAACAAGCTCTCGATCTGTCTTTATGTTTTTAGTTTCACCTTCTCTCCACAGGTGCATGGGATTTTTTTCGGGAGAGCGAGGACTTGATTTAGATACGTGCCTACAGGGTACTGCAGTCTCCCTTGCCATCTGAAGTTAAAAGAGTAAAACTTTTGCCATTTAAAGCTGGTATTTTCTGAACAGATGGTGAGATTTCAGCTCTGGGTAACTCAGACCCATGTGGAAAATCAAATTCAAATGCTGGATCTGAAGTCTGCTATGAAAGTTCACATACACAGAGGAAGACACGCATGGAGTTCACCGTATTCTCTTTAGCCTATAAAGCAGTCTTTAGCAGTCTCATATGTTAAGTAATGAGATGAGAGGAGCTTGTTCAGGAAGCATTATCTTCCAACCACACGGTATTTATGTTCTGGTTTAGCTATTGAGCTTTGTACCAAGGGCTTCCAGAGTGCAAAGTTTATATTTACTTGTACAGCAATAAAGGATTCATATTTGTAATGAACTCCCAGAACTGACACACTGAACCAGCTGACAAACACCCAGACAGTTTATCTGATGGATATTTCTTGAAAAAAACCTTTTCTGTCAGGTAAACTCTACACATGTATATTAAAAGAAGTAATTCTTTCTCCTGCAGGGGTGGTTTGGTTTTTTTGGTGGGTTTTATTGTGTTTAGTTTGGTTTGGGTTTTGGTTTTTTGTATTTTTTTAAAAATCAAAACACTGAGGGATTGAAGTTTTGAGTTTATACAGAATATAACAGTTTCCTCACTGTTCAGAATATCCCTATATTTCTGATAAAATCAGTCTTGGATAGAAGTTAACCATACAATAGAAAAACAAATTCAAAAAACTGAAGTGCCTCCCATGTCATTCAGTTCTATCTGAAAGTTAGAATTAAGAAGGTGTGTATTTTTTAAGAGGAGGGTTTTTTCCAAGGCTCAAGACAGCATGAGATTTGTACAAACTCTGAATCACATATATTCATTGGTTTGGAGCATCACCAGTGCACAAATCATCCAAACACTGAGGTTGTGAGAATGCACTAATTTAGTTGTTCTTCAAAAATGCAGCCGCTGAATGCTTTGGACTATTTATTGTCTCTGTCAAGAACCTACCCCAGGAGAAACCATGTGATACACATGGTATTTATAACCATGATATGTTTTCACATAGTCTAAGGAATTATAAAATTAATATTTAATTTTTTTTTTCTGACTTTCACTTGGGCCCTGGACTTGGAAAGAACCAAGTGTGCTTTATGCTGATTTTATACTTACGAACAGTTCTAATGAATTTTAAGTGAAAATGGAATAATGTAAAAAAATTCAAGCACATTTTTATAGGTAAGCTTCTGTCAGACTGGGACTTGCGTGTGCAAATGGAATAATGGTCCAATATTTAGAGCTTTAGCCTCAGTCATATGTAACAATTTTGTTTTGCTGCAAATTTCTTGCGTGGTTTCAATCTAATTACTTGCAGGGTCAGGTTCATCTGACTTGAAGTTGTGTAAATAAATGTTTCTCTGAATTAGTTACATCTCCTTTCCTCTTCAGATGCTGAAGAGAGGTAGGTTTTCCCAGGGAGTATCTGGAGGTGCCCTCTCTTTCTGTAGAGGGAACATGGATAACTACTTCAGACAAGACACCTAATATTTAAGCAAGTGAAGTTAGGTTTCTCATCTGTGGTGTCTTCTGCCTGATTCATTACAACTATACAGGAAGTGTAGACGAATGAAGCCTTCCAGCATAACCTCTCTGTCATGTTCCTTATTTTCAGAAGCATTCATGGGTGGGATGCTGGGACAACCTTTACAGTGCACATGCACTCCAATACACCGAGCCTTGGCATGTCATAGCATGCAGCGGTAGTGTTGCCAACATAGAAATCCCAGAGAGACGTGATTTGAGGGTGACCTGATGTTGGGCTGACTTTCTCGTCTTCAGGATGTTCCTGGGACAAGCCATGTCAAGTACATACAGACATTTCAATTCTGCATTAGTTGATTTCTGTAGAGGAAATGCTGTTCAGTGTTACTTTGCAAGGATTTGGTGAAGATCAGTGCGTTCAGGCATGCTGGCCACACCTAGCCCGGGCACAGGCATGAGCTGTGACTGCCTTTTAGCCTGTGTCTCACGTTCCCTTCCCAGAGACACCTGAGTCTGCAGGTGATGAACAAGCAGCATGCGTGGTCTAAGTCTGGCCCGAGGGTGGGTTGGGATATATACCTACATCAAAGCACTTGGAAATGTTCCTTGTCAACAGCTTAGCTTCAATTACTGTGCTGATGGCCGTATATATCACAAGATTCAGCAGACTCATTTTTAGCTTTTATTAACTACTGCAGTATTTGGATGTAAAACAAGAGAAAACAAAATATGTGGTCTCAGATGTGTTTCTTAAATCAAATGCACTGCATTCTGTAATGCAGAGAATTCCCATATCCTTCTTATTACTAACTAATTATGAAAATTCTACCAATTCGTCATTACCTTCCATAAAATACCATTGCAGCAGCTTTGACACAATGAGCTTTGGCCTGTGTAACGGTGTGGGCTGAATTCTGCAGCCTGAATTCTAAAATTAGAAACGTGGAAGCCCACTAGCTCTGTATACACTATCAATATATAATACTGTTCCAGGAAGGAATCAAGACAAACCAAATAGCTGCCATTCAAAATAGATCTCAGGGATTTTAGACAAAAGCCACAGTGAGTTTGGATTTCTCATTATTTTTTTTAAGGAAAGAAATACATTAATATGCACAATATAAATCCAACCCCACCGGTCATGGAGAGTTTGCAATTTGCAAGTGCTTTAGGAATAGTTGTTAAAGATTGGCGAGGAGGAGGGGTAGGAAGTGTCAGTAGGAGAAATAGTGCTGTAGTGCTAATGAGCAGATGCTCTGCTGTGTATTGAGAGACCTCCTCGCAATTAAAAAATAGTTGTAGGTAGGAGGAGATCATTCAGCTGTCTGTGTGCTGTCAGCTGTACCTTGACCAGCTTTTTGTCTGTCAGACGCATTCTGATTAAAGCAAAAGGGAAAAAAAAAGTGTCTGTAGCTGGCGGTTGATTTGGCAGCAATGTTTCGTGCAGTAAGAAAGTGAGACCTGGGTGCAAAGGGAGCTGCAGAATGTCTGTGCTGGTGGAAGCCAGGTGTCATTCATCTGATGGTAGCTAGTGTTTTCCTCCTGACGTGGAGGCTCCTGTGTGCGTAGGGGAACAGGAATGTTCCCAGGAGGAGGGCAGAGGGGCAGTTCCCATCTCACCTCTTCAGGCAACGAGCTGCAGGGGAAAATAGAGTAGCCAATATTTGATTTCCTAGCCCTTATCGAGTTCAAAGAGCAGAAATGAGGAGCAAGAATCAAAAGTAGAGATTCTGCTGTGGGTGTTTTACTCCCTTCCACTGAGGTCAGGGCAGTGACCACGGGGCTGGTCTCACCAGCAGAGGAGAGCTCAGCATGGTCAGGGGTACGTGGGAAAGAGAGTGTAAAAAAAGTGGATTTCAGAATTATTGTCTTCAACTCCAACGTTGTATCCTCTATGTATGTAATCCTGTCATGTTTATTAGAGAAATTCTTCAAGGTTTAGGGAGGAGTTACATCTTGCCTGGGCATAGTAAGAGCAGCTCAGTTGCTGCCGGCATTACTTGATCCAGCATATGCACTTTTCCCTTCCTTTTCCCCTACCTTTCTACCTTTCTTTCTTCTTCTCCAGGTTAGGGGGCTTATAGCATAATTAGAAATTGAATTATTTATGAGGAGTCATTAAAATGGGCGGCTTGCAGATTAATCAAAGAAATGATACGAAACTGCCTTTTCCTCTGCTGCTTTTTCTCATAGTGACTGCAGGGAAGCCTAGATAAAGCATCTTGAGCTTTGGAACAAAAACATTGAATGCTCTGTGATATTACCTCTGTGTGTGTGCAAATACCCATATGAGCGTTGGGGGAAAATCGAAAATATGGAGGAGATCAGCCAACAGAAGGGTATTCTGAGGAGACAAAGGGAAGGGATAGGTCATGACTCATTATGCAGCATTGGAAATCAGAAAATGTAATTTCTCTGCCAACTGGAGGAGTTTATGAGCCTAATGAAATTTAAAATCAGTGGGAGCTCATTTAATAGCAGTAAGACATATAGTATTCTACTAATATTATGAGGAGTCTGTCTAAAAATAACATAGGAAGCCTTTATTTATATCCTGCTGTGATACTAAGGACATATCTCTAAGTAGATAAGATCTATCCCTCTAATAAATGAGATTCAAGGCAAACCAAGTTAAGCCTTTTAACTGCCCTGCTATTTCTGTCTTCATAAAACAGTTATCTGAAGGTATTCTGAGAAATGCACATTCATGCCATGTCTCTTTAATGGTGTCTTCTTGTTTGTTTTCAGCCACAGTTTGGGTGCTGATGTTAGACATTACAGATCTTGGTCTTCAGAGTGTGAGAAATCATGGGTTTTTTTGTGTTGATCACTGGTGAATTCAGGTCATCTGAATTAGCAAAGCTAGTGATCCCTATATATTATTAGAGGTGCTTGTGACATTAATTGTAGATTTACTGGATTTGGGTGTGTGATGAAAGGGACGAAAAGGGAACAAGGATGAAATTTTTGCATTTTCGTGCTCTGAGTCTATTGAAGGAGGCATCATTGATATTATAATCATCACAGATATGCTTATAAAAGAGCATAGGGAGGAGCTGGGGTCCTTTACACAAGGTACTCTCTCTTACTGGGATGTCACATAGTCAGTTTGGTCATCCTGCGGTCAGTACACCTGCTAGCTCCGTGTTTGGAGTGTGCGTATCATCTTGAAGATGCCCTAAGTCCATTAATGCATTGCTCTCGTGTTTGTAATCCAGGTTTCCTTCATTTTTTTTCAGATATGTATGTGCATGTGTAGGATGATCAGAGGTACAGAAACCACTGTTATTTTTTTAAGCAGTTTTTTAAATTTCTCATTGAAGTATGAATGGTACAACCTAAAACCCTCTTTTACTTTCAGATGCACATTTTTGCTATATTGGCAGAACTGAATGAATGTACAGGAAGAAAGTCCAACACATTTTAAGCCCATGCTAGCTGAGAGGTAGTATTATTTTGTACAATAAGAATACAGATGCATCATCACATAAATGTAAAATGTTTCAATTTGAGCTTAGTATGCACAAGTAAAATAATTCCTGATTGTCTTCGCTGGTGTGCTCATGGTTTACAGTGAATGCTCCCATGGTAATTAATGTTTTCGTCTATATTAATGAATAATTGCCACAGTGAACTCCTAAAAGGTCACTTCCTGCTCAGGTGGTGTAGTAGTCTGTTTTAATCAGTGAGATGTTCCCCAAGTATTTACATGCTGCTACTGTTTCTAGCTAATTAACATTTTCACCAAAGGCTTGTGCTTCGGGGTGTTTATGTTTTTTGTGTGTCCCACATGCAACAGCATTAAAGCCACCTGATTTTCCAAAGGAGCTGAGGAACCCCAACTCCAAAAGGTGTTGAAGGTCAGCCACTTCGGATATCCCTAAAACAGAGGTTCTGTGAATAGCCACTTTAAAGTGCAGTACTGAAAATACTGACTAGAGCTTCTTCTATTTGCATGTTACTTAGTGTCAACACCAGCTCAGTATGACAGTCATCTTTTGGGGTCAGTGATATCCAGTCAAAGTATTGAATATCCACACATTTAGTCTCTCCACAGTTCCCGTGCATAAGCCTAAATCTTACATTTTTCTACTCTTTCATAAGAAAGATAAAGTTGCCTCCTTGGGGTCAATTCTGCCATGTCACTTGGATTTTTTTCCAACCATGTGTCTTTGATATAGCTTAATATAGTTTTGTTATATGTGTTTACCTTTCTTAATTACAATTTCTGCAGGTGATTTACATACTAGTAGTCACAGTCTTTGTTTAGCATATTGTTTTGTTGCTGTGGTATGAACATAATAGTATTATTTCTATCTGTAAAGTTTTTGGGCCATGTTACATGTAGACAAGGTGTTTGTTTTGCACCTTTCTTAATAGTTTTTCTCCAAGATTTTACATTTATGTTCATGAAATAGCACACTGTACAGTACTTTTTCAAGCAAAAGCTAACTGAACATCATTAGAGTAAAAGCAGGTAATGTAAAGGAAAAAAGCCTATGTTCATTCCTCCATGCTTTACCCTGGCATACTACAGGAGACACAGTGCTTGAAAATGGTATTTGCTATAAAGTTTCTTTCAAACTAGAGTTTGGGGTTTTTTAAATTATATTTACAAGTTTTTTCCTCTTCATATATTTTTTTCCCTTAAACAACCATTTCCTTCTAAATGATTTTTCTTTACTACTGATTCTCTGTTTTCCTTTGTCATTGAAGGAGACAACCTCAATATATAGAATGCAATAAATAATTCAAATTCAGGACTGACTTTAGAGATGATGATTTCATTGGTGGAGGTTTTGATTATTTCTTTTGCAAATAATAGCATCAAGCTGCATTTCCATACTTTTACGTGTGCTATATAAGCAGTGCAGAAAGGTGGTAACTGTTTCTAGTGTAACAGTGATGAAAGATAAAAATAGGTTGTTATGGAAGGAAAAGGTAACAAAAAAAAACCCAAAAAAGGAAAGAAAGGAAAGGTAACTTTTCCTACAAGGAAACTCAGTAGGGTATGCTAAGAATTGATTGGTTATTTGGGGAGTATTGTTAACAGTTTGGGGGTTTGTGCTGGTTTTAGTCAGGACAGAGTTAATTTTATTCACAGTAGCTGGTATGAGGTTATGTTTTTGGATTTCCCTTGAGAATAGTACTGATAAGTTGTTTTATTAGCTGGTGCTAAGGAGTCCTGGTTTAACCTTTTTTTTAAAAACAAAAAATACTATCTATGTATAATATTTGCTATTTCTTGCATTCTAGTTCCCTTCTGGTTTTGTTACTGAGCTGTGTAAACAAAGTCTCTTGTCCAACTAGTAGTGCTTTAAATGTGGCACACTTGCTCGTAAGCAAAGTAATAGAAATATAGATGTTAAAAAAGGCCTTCTAGTTTTTATCTGTTCATGAGATAATTCCTCCTTTCCAGACTTTGTCTTTTTGGATAAATTTTTTTACAGAATTGTGCCAGTAGCAAGTGGATGACTACTAGTGGATATGAGGAAGGATGCTTAGTGCTGCTTACTAGGATGCAATACTAGGAGTCCTCAGGGAGAGCCCCAGTGACGTGAATTGCATTGCTCTTTCACAGTTTGGGATATGGCTTACAGTGTCTTTTGCCATTTATTCTCCTAGTTGTGCAGAGAGCTTAGGGCTTTATGAATGAAAAGGCACTGGATGAATGCTAAGCGTGAGGACTTTGTTATTTTACTACTTTGTAAACTAAAGGACTTAAACATCTATGGTACTTTCTCGGGTTTTTTTTGTCTAGCAAATAACATATAATTCATGAATTCTTGTCCTCATTCTGGATAATGCCAACATTTCTGTGTTGTACTTTTACATTTTTAAATTATTCCTACAATCTGTCAAATCCATTTAGGTACATCCCACATTTGCTTTTATTTATCTACAAAGTGGAGCCTCCTTATTCATTACAGTTTGGCTGCCAGCATGGATGGAAACCGTCCCAAGACGTATATGAATTTACATGGCAACAGAATGACTGGCACTAGATATGTGTTTTTAGTGTCAAGGCTATGGTAATGTATACCATTAGTTGTTAAACATAGTCTGCTGTCGGCTCGGTGCCAGTGTGCTGTCTTCAGTGCAGTGCCAAACCTTGCTGGGAACCTAGCATGTTCTGTAGTTCAACTGCGTATTTTCTCAGTTGTAGCTGCAGAAGTGAGACACCAAATGTAGTGACACAAAATACCTTCTGAACTATGCAAACGCTGGATTGCGTTGTGACATGGAAACCAGTCTCATTTTGAGCCCGGAAAGGTGACTCTTTTCATCTTCAGTGCTGCTGTGGTTCATCCTCAGTTTAATATATATTGATCACAAAGAAGGTTTCATTTTTAAGAGGAGTTGAACTCATCACAGCCTTTTAAACTGCGCCATTGCAGCGCTTGTGCTGAGTACGTGTACGATGCTGTACTTCAGGGAAAGCCCTTTCCATGTGGTCCCCGAGTCTGTGCATAGGCAGGAGATTGGGGCAGTGCAGATCTGAAAGTGGAGTTGGGATCGGAGGTGTCCCATTTAACGGGGGAACCAAGAGCAAGATAGGGTTTCATGTAATTCTTACTTCAGGCTGATGAAGACTGCAGGGTCGTTCTGTGGGAGAAGCGAGGGGATGGCCATGAGGTTATGAAACGCGGCTGCAAACACCTCCCACTCTGCTTCTGCACATCTGGATGCTCAGTGCTTTCCGCATGGCAATGTTCACTAGATTCATGTAATATGTGTCCATCCTGGCACCATCAGTGGCAGTAGTTTCAAAGGATGTGGTTAAAAAAAAGAAATCCCATGCAGAGACAGAAAGCTCTTTGTTTATTTCTTACCCCTCAGAGGATTTGAGAACTCCTCACTCTTCTGGGTGTTTTCTATTTGACTTCGGGCAAACCAATTAATTTCTTCTATGTTTGGATTTTCCTGCTTCCCAGGATGGGTTAGTGGGGTATTTCTGGTGAATAGGGCCATGCTAATACCCACACAGGAAATTGGAATTATGCCAAGGTTTTAGATCAGTGTTAATTTGGTGTAATGAGTTACAGACGCTAATTACGTGTTGAGTGAATATGTATTATGCATTAGAAGTGTTTCAGTGGGGTTTGTTGTAAAGTGACAGACTTAGGTTTGCATTTTAGGACTTCTGAGTATTTGCCTGTGGAACCTTGATTTTGCAGTGACATCTGTTTTGTTGTGCTTTGCTTTCAGATTTTCCTCTTTAATAGTTCTTAAAGCCTTTGTGATTCTTCAGAACTATAAGAATAATGTAACATGCCACAGCCTTTCACTAAGCATTTCATTTTTATAGAGGTGTTTTGCCTAGGAGACAATTTTTTTTATTTCCCAAGCTTTTCCTGGACTATTTGAAGGCATCTGGAGCTTGTATATAGGAAACCCACAAAGACTGGTGCTAGGAGTTTGGCATTCGTGAGCTAAGGTTGGTCTTTCTCAATTTAATCAACTAATCCATTACTAGACATGGATAAGTGCATCCAGGGGTATATCACAGAAGCACAGAATGGTTGAGATTAAAGGGACCTCTGGAGATCATCTGGTCTAACCCCTCTGCTCCAGCAGGCCTACCTAGAGCCACTTGCCCAGGACCATGTCCAGATGGCTTTTGAGTACCTCCAACAATGGAGACTCCACAACCTTTCCTGGCATGAATGACTGTTTTCAATAGTCATGGATGATTTTTGCAAACAAAAACAAGCTATGAAAGGCTTTTGAGGAGGTTCGATGCCTCTTGTTAGGATGGATGATCAACCAAAAAAATGTGGAATGCTCTCTGATCCGGAGCTTTCTCTTTGCACCTG
This sequence comes from Eurypyga helias, assembly GCF_000690775.1. NCBI lineage: Eukaryota > Metazoa > Chordata > Aves > Eurypygiformes > Eurypygidae > Eurypyga > Eurypyga helias. The sequence goes on from NW_010246879.1 coordinate 50,349, forward strand.
GCTGTTTAACATACCTCTTAGGTTAAAACTGGGTTTTTGTCTGCCTCCTTTTGCTTGGGGTCCATTAAATGTATGCCTGCAACTGTTCCCATCCACAAGAGGAGGAATATAAAGTGCCTTTACTTGGGGCACACCTTAGTCAGCAGGATGGAGCAGCCATGGCACATGTGGGTTTGCCCCCCTGCTGTCCCTTGTCTTTCTAAGGATTACTGAGCAAGCGGGAGCCCAGAGGAGCAGGGAGACAAACACCCCGTGCAGGCAAGCACAGGTCATACAGGGAAAGTGTTCATCTTTCTAGAGATGACAGTGCAGCCAGTGTATCAAGGAAATCATGTTACATAGAAGGGATTTCCTTCAAGACGTCTTTGGCTGCCCATCTCTGTTTTGGGTATGGGATGTCCTCTGGCAGAAATGGTAGGTAGACCAGGTCTCCTGTCCCATCCTAATCGTCCAAATTTACAAAGTTGCAGTGAAGCAGAGCCTAAATCGTAGGTGGGCTGGGTTTCATCTAGGAGTTTCATACAGGTGTATAGATATATGTATAGAAATAAAATATTCCAAGGTTATAAGCAAGTAAACAAACAAACAAAAAACCCACACTCTTCTTTCTTACACTAGGTTACTTTTATTGTTGAGTAGAGGCTGATTTAGCTATGCACATTACAATGCAGAAAAATTGAAACACAAACCAGAAAAGACTTTTTTTAAAGAAAAAAAAAAAGGTAAAGAAAATTTGTGCTGTTTTTATCTTCATTAGTCATGGAAAGGTTGAATGACATGACATAAAAGGCTTAAAATAAATTGATCTTAAACATAGTTTACATTTTCAGCACTCAACAATTGTTTTGCTGCACTTAGTATCTTCTGTGATGCATGTACATCCGTTTACGTTGTAAATTCTGTAGGGTGTGTGACTCCAGTATATTTATTGATACATGATGTTAAACAAATCAGATTACACTGTCAGCTTGGTATGTACACTGAATGAACAGCAAAATACAGATCTATTTTTCTTGGAGGAGGAGAGGGAGAAAACTATAAAATTTACTGTCACCTAGCTCTACGGAATATATATTTTCCTGTGTCTGTGGTCTATATCCTTGTTGGAATTGATAGGAAATCAAGATCTTTCTATGTATATTTTATTTAGAAGTTTTCTGAACCTTTAAAACTTTTTGTGGGTGAAAATTACAGAATGTTTCACAACATCCAATGTATTTTATTTATTTGATGCCAAAAGTAAAAATAAAAGTGAATGTAACTTTTATGCAGCAGGGAAAGAAGGCAAGACAAGTGAAATGAATCACTCAGATTTCCCTGTTTACTCTAGAACAAAATTACGACTTAAAAAAAATGGTTTTTAGCAAATACAAAATTTATTTTTCCATTGGGAAACACATTGGTCAAGGTTCTGGACCATCCTGGTCATGACAGTGTCACTCAGAACTCTGAAGTGGCAAAGTGGTGTTCACTGCAGAGGAAATTAAGGACTTGAATGTTCAAAAGCAAGTCCCCCCCAATAAAAGCAGAATTGGAATAGATTATCACAGTTCAAACTGATTTTAAAAACCTCAATTATTACATTGAATTTCACAGACCTGTTCTTTGACTTAGAAGCATGAGATTTTATTCTTTCATTCTAGGGAGTATTTAAGTACAATGTTAGTTGTCATACGTCCGATATTTAGGATATTTGCTTTCAGAAAGGAGTCAATTTACTTACTGAAGTGGCTGAAATGGAAAAGATACGCTAGCCAAAGAATTATTAGATCGGGATAATAACATTTTAACTTGCATTTTACTGAGCTTATTGTTTTAACTGCTGTGGAGCTAATAGTGTCAATTCTACTTCCAGAAAATAAATTAATAATTGCAGTCTGTAGAACCTTTTTGGGCATAAGGGATATTTTCCAGGCTGCAAATACTAAGGCAAAAAACCCACCAATCAATTAAAGCCGTTTTACAGAATTATATCTTTTTAAAAATTACGATTCTATCTTATTTTACTTTTGCTAAGATTCTTCTATGACCTTTATTGATAGTCTGCTTAAAAATGTTGGAAATGACCTTAGATTACTGAGAAAGTTTGAACGACTGGTTCAACTCTGCTGTCCTAAGATAGACTTTAATGTTTCACTGAAAGAAGAAATTACAGCAAGAACTGAAAGGCCTCCTGATTTAGAATTCAACTAGAGAGAGGCATTTTCACACTGGAGAAACACATCTAAAAATGTACAAACAGCAAGCACTCCACAGGACTGGAGGTGCCTCCTCTTGAAACATCTTTTAAAATTTCTCAGTGCTGGATGACTGGCTACATTTTAGACTGTTTAAAAGTATTGCTGGGTCTCTGTGGTCTGATGTATTCATTTTTTCACTTGTATTAAGCGTAAGTGCAGTAACTGTTGAATGGGCTTAAATTTTAGGCATTTGTTTAGCCTTTGAAAGCCCAATACTAGTAGCAATATTTGTGTAGAACCTATCAAACTAACAATTAAAGCCTTCTCACTACATCTTTTGATTTAAGCTCTGAAGTCTTTGCAGTTCAAATGCTGCAGCACTCAGCAGAGAAACTGAAAAATGAAAGGAACTGCAAACTAGGATAGTTTCATCCCTAAGCAGTGACTTGCAGAGTAGATGAACAAAACCCGAAAGGATCCCACCTGGCTGCTGGACCCATCCACACATAGAAAAGTCAGTATTTGTTCAGATTTAGCTACTGCACTTTTAACTGTACTGTCCAATTTTACATTTGAGACTGAATAGCTTCCAACCAATTTAATTTGAAGGAAAAATTATGTGGACACACCTAGAGTTCAAAGAAAAATTGACAGCCAGGAGTGACCTATCTGAAATTAATTAGTGCTCTTATACTGTCTCACAGTACATATGTGTCCATCAACAGACATGTTGCCAGGTCCAATTATCACTAATAGGCAGTTAATCTGACTGGGAAATACAAGCCCTAAGTATTTAGGGACCAACCCTGTACTCATTAACACAGAGGACAAAAATTCTTAAAAACACTAGAAACGTGACAGAAAAGGACTATGAAGCGGAAGCTGTATCTCTGTATTGCCTCCAAGCAATCGATTGTGGACCTGATGGGGTGAAATGAGGATTGCTGTGCTACTAACAAACCAGTCCAGTAACTGACGAGCAGGAAATCGAAGATCTGGAGCAGTGAAACCTATGTGTGAAACACTTAGGGAAAGGGGTTAACAAAAGGAATTTACTTTATTTGGCACTTAAAGCTTTCTTTAGTGATACAGGATGGAAACTTAAAAAACAGAGATGCAGTTCCCATGGTGTATTCAGGAAACTTACAGACTTTGTGAAAGGGGATAAGAAATACCTTTCATTACTTTTCTTCTTATTTTTTTCCCCTCAAAAAAATGTCTATTTCTTTTTTTGTATTTAGCAAAAGAAGCCACAAAATAATTGCAAATGGGCTGGACAGTGGCTTTTCACTGAGATAGATATACTTTCATTGTACAAGAAATGAATGTCTCTGTGTAACAAAGGGCATGGGCAATGTTTTACATTTCTTTCCTCATTTTCCTTTTCCCTCTGGCAGAACTATTTAATTGGTGGTTAGTGAAACTCTCTGCACTTTAGAGCTTCACCTTTTTTAATTGAAGCTGAAATACTGTGACTGCTTGGAATTGCAGCTGGTTCTTCTACCTGCAAATCTGTTCTGTGTTTCACTTCAGATTGAGTAACCATTTTCTCTTGTTATCAACAAGAAAAAATTATCCTATGTTTCTGTGAAAGTTCCACTTACTGCTCAAGGCATGCTTCGTGGAATACCATGCTGATAGTGAATAAAATGCTTTTCTTGAGAAAAGAAGAGAAAGAAAAAAAGATGAGTATTTTAATGTCTTTTATTCTCTGGATACTGGTCTTTGGTATTTGGCCTAGGGTATGTCTTTCAGAGTCACAGAAAGAGTACAGTGAAAAGCAGTATATGGGCAGAGGTGAGGAGAAAGACACTGCATTGTATATATACGTTTAATGAACAATAGTTTAAAGGCATTTCCAAACTCACCACATATTTGATCTGTAGAGTCAATTGTTTTCACATTACACCAATAATTGCGTAAAATCACAGTTTTTTTAGTCTACAGTACTTAGAATATGTTGGCTTCTCTCTCTACTACATTTTGTACCTCGCTTGATCTTTGCAATACATGCTAACTCCAGGGCAGCAGATCCCTTCCAACTGCTTGCTTAAGGGCCCACATCCAGCTATCAACTGTGCAAACTGTGTAAATGCGGTTAAGACCAGCCTGTTTGTTCCAGGAAAGTAGGAGGCATCATCATTTATTAGACTTGAGTTCACTCTCACTCTTCCTTGGGCTCAATAATTTTTTTTTTCTACAAACTGAAAATCTTGAAGGAGGAGGTTTAGATTAGTTATCAGGATGAACTTCTTCCCGGAGAGGGTGGTGCAGCACTGGAACAGGTTGCCCAGAGAAGCTGTGGATGCCCCATCCCTGGAAGTGCTCAAGGCCAGGCTGGATGAGGCTTTGAGCAACCTGCTCTAGTGGAAGGTGTCCCTGCCCATGGCAGGAGGATTGGAACTGGATGATCTTTAAGGTCCCTTCCAATCCAAACCATTCTATGATTCCTTCTCATCCCTCTCTGACAATAAGCATCTTGTAGCTAATTGTTTATGGCAGTCTCCAGGCAGGGGGGTGAGTCAGGGTCTCTTTAGGAGGGCCTGGGCTTGGAACGCTCATTCTGCATGTGTAGGCACTCAGCAATCTACTGCTGGTAGCAGTGGCATTGCTAATAGCTGAGCTTGGAAAGCAAAGAATGAACCCTGTCTTCCCATGGCAGCTTTCCATGCAGCGTGTAGATAGGGAGCTTATTTGTCTGCTGTTTGGGCTGGAATTCTCCCTTTGGACTGTAAACTTTCCCCTGTGCTTCTGTCTGCCCCCTGTGTGGCTTCATTCTTCCAGCATCTGTACTGGTATAATAATACTTCCCAATTTCAGTGGTACATGGCAAATGCGTAGAAGACTGGGCTAGTCAGCCAAGTTTCTTTCATTCTTTTTTAAAAAATGTTTTTGTAGCAATGTAGCAATGCCATGTCACCTAAAGTCAACTGAAATGCTATAGTTACGCAGCCGTAGTCAAACTGGCTATCCAATGCAATAGATTTTAACTGATGCTGCAGGTTTGTTGTGCTTGGAATAAGTGTAACCAAGACTTGTAATTCCGAAAGAAAGGAAAACCTATGAGTGATGGGGGTTGTTTTTAGCAAGACTGAGAGCAGTGACAGTAGTGCACTTAATGGAATGATATGTTGGATACTGTTCCATGAAATCTTCGTTGCAAAATGAATTACAGCTGGCTTTACACATTGTCCTACCATTGTAAAATGCGTGCATGCCTACAGACAAAGGCTAAGAATGAAAGGTAACGGGCCAGAGTCATTGCTTGCTCATCACTGGTGCAAGTTTTAAAATTGAAATCATTCTTTGTTTACAACAAGAACAAACAAGAACAAATTTGGCCAGGTATGTTAAACTGTGAAGGGGTGTCTAATGAAGTATCACAGGAGAGATTTTAAATTTGGCCTGGCTTAACATCATCATTAATGATCTGGAAGAAGGAGGCAGTCAGCATGTTTATTAAATTTGCATGTGATACAAAGGTTGGTTTCAAATACCATTGAAGGTACAAAACCACAGGTACAAAATCAAAAGGTACAAAATCAAAAAAGATTATATTTAGCTCAGCAAAAATGTAGGTTGATAAGTGTAATGATTAATATTCTGAATTACAGTAGGAAGGAGAAGTTCTGGTAATGGTGATGGAGACAAAGATTTCTCATATAATAGTATCAAAAAGCAAGTAAAAAATCATGTTTACACTCTATTATTGTGATCACACCACTGATACGGTTCTTTAAACAAGGACACACATTATGTAGACTTCTGGGCACGTTAAAATATTGAGAGATTGGAAAGAAATTAAAGGAATACCTACACCAGACGTCAGACCTATGTTCAGGGTACCACTGTGGGGTGTGACCGGAGCAAGGGGAAGGGAATCACAACAGCCAAGATTCAAACTGAGCATGAGGAAATATCTTGGAAGTAAAGTGTTTTCATCTGGGAAGTAATTTCCTTAAGGTTGGTTGGGATCTATCATTTCTGTGTGTTTTACCCTTGCTATTATATCTCTCTTCCCAAACCACTGTGAGCTAGGCAAGTGCTGTTATCCCCGTTTACCTGGTGGGGTATTAAGGATGCTGCTTGGCACCTCTGCCGAGCTCTCATGGGCTGCTGCTGCTGGCAGGGGATGGATCTGCTCACATGTCCCTACAAGAGAAGATAGCAAAAGTGCCTTGAGCTGTAACGAGATATGAGCAAAGGATCCAGACCATTAATGATAATGTTAGTTTGGTTTTGTAACACAAAGACTCAAAGTAAGGCTATTTGTATTTATTGCATCAGCCTCTAATTATTACACGTGCTGTATTTTTTCATGTACTTTTCTAGCATTGATGGTCTGGTGACTTTACCACATTTTACCCAGAATGAGGCAGCTGTCTCCTAGTTCTATGTGTATTAAAAGACTGCGTTGCCTGCAGTATGTCCTTGCAGTGTCCAATTTTCCTCTAACTTTTGAGTAATCACATATTGGGAAGGAGCAGGGAAATACCTTTTTTCTTTAATCATGTTGAAATTAGTAATAAATGCTTCCGAAAAAAACGATCAGTGTTTCTTTTTTCACAGAGCAATTTCAGGATGATGGATATTTTTGCAAGAAGTATTTCTTCATTAGTATCTTCTGTTTGGTGATGGCTCCATCAGCTGCTGTAGTGAATTTAGTGGGCCTTTTTAATTTGCTTGTTTCAGTTTAATTAATTTTCTTGTTAAATTTTCAGTGGTGAATGTATTTAGGAAGGATTGATGTAAGTTAAAGATAAAATTCCTGCTTCAGATAGCTGGAATAAATTGGCAGATCAAAACAGCGACTCTTTCTCACTATCTTCCAGGTTTTTAAAATAAATTGCCTTTTTTTTTTTTCCATCATATGATCCTTAAAGTCTATTAAATTGTTTTCCAACCTCTCTAAGCTGTAATTACTTTATCAGAAATGAGAACTTAGGAGACCTTTGTTTGTAAAGGCACTCAACAACCTGAGCCTCAGCAATATAGAATCATAGAGTCATAGAATGGTTTGGGTTGGAAGGGACCTTAAAGACCATCTAGTTCCAACCCCCCTGCCATGGGCAGGGACACCTTCCACTAGACCAGGTTGCTCAAAGCCTCATCCAGCCTGGCCTTGAAGACATCCAGGGATGGGGCATCCACAGCTTCTCTGGGCAACCTGTTCCAGTGCCTCACCACTCTGTCCATGAAGAACTTCTTCCTGATACCCAATCTAAACCTCCCCACTTTCAATTTAAACCCGTTACCCCTTGTCCTGTCACTACAGGCCCTTGTAAAAAGTCCCCCCCAGCTTCCTTGTAGGCCCCCTTAGGGCCATATATGCCATAGCAGTAGAAGGAAGGATCATTCCTGAGATACTGTAATTGATTCATTGTTCTCATTCAAAAAAATTAATTTCAACATAATACTGGACTCTAAATGTCAGTGACTTAAGAATATGTGTGGAGGAACACCAGTCTTTTGGTGAAGACCTCTGAATATCAGCTTTAAGTTGCTTTTCTGCCAGACAACTTGTGTTTCCTGATTAAGCCAATTGGTTTAATCAATTTATGCTACAGAAAATGGTGTGATTGTATTATTTTTCCATCCTTCTTGAGACAGTAAGCTCTTCACAGTAGGCAGTGTCATTTGCCATGAGTTTGTTCAGGTTTAGGGTGCAAGTGTTTGGGGATCTCCAGATGATACTGTAATACAGATAATGGGCAAAAAGCTTGTTTCATGTCAGCAGGTTTCTTCCATCTGAAACACAGACTACAAGACACAGAAGGCCTGTGTTTGTGGATTTTTGTGTCTTTATAACCCAGAAGAAGAATAGCTAGTGAAGCTACAAACAAAACATGTTGCATTGTCAGTAGAGAAGACCTGAAAAATCCAATCCCATGGATGTGGGAGAGAGCAAGGTGCACAGTAAAATGTCCAGGTTATCAGGCAGGATTTTGGAGCTGGATATTGGGAGAGCCAGACCAGGAGAGTCCCACCTGCTCATCATAAGACTCTCTTTACACTGTGCACTCCAAAATTTCAGGAAGAAAAAAAACAACCTGTGTCCAGGCTTAGCGACCACATTTTGTGCCTGTTCTGTCCTCCTTGCCATAGCTTACCTGACTTTACAAAGGTGTCTCTGTTGCCAGAGGTGCCTTAGGGTGTGCATTCTGTTTCTCTCTTGCGTGATTTCCTCCTGAACGCATTATTCTTGAAATTTATCTTTAAATAATGGAGAGATTACAAAATCTGGAAAAGAACTAATACTATTTTCACTATTCATAGAAGCAAACAAAATGACTTGGTAATCCTGATACCAGTTCACCAGTTATCCAGAAATGGAGCTTCCGATCCCGTATTCAGTTGCTGGAGGTGCACTAGAAGCAGATCAGTAGATCGAAGTTGTTGACTGATGTCCTACATTTACAGTATCTGCAGTGTAAAGGTTTTACTTCAGACTGGATTTTGTGTGCTCCTTTGGAGTCAATACAACACAATGTAAATGTGTTTGTCCAGGAAAATTAGATCAAGTGAATTGTAGAGTGAATTTTGCTTTATTTAAACAAAGAAACCAAAACAAACTTGTGGAAGATAATTCAAAGAGTGCAGGAAGTGGAGAATAAATGGACAAAAACTTCTACATCTAAGATGTTGAGGACTAGTCTACACATACTTCTGCTTCCCAGCTTCTGATACACTTTCTCCTCCTTACTGAGCTTAATTCATGAGGAGGATCCCCTCTATCTCTCACTTTATGCATGCTGGCAAGCTGCTGTTGCTGAGTACTGAAAATGTGCATTTATGTGCCGGGCTGGGAGGAGGGAACGCTGCAGCATTGTCTTTCCTGCTAAGGAAAAGATCTATCCCTGCCTTTCCCCAGCCTCCTGCATTAGGTTTCTGAGCATGCCATCTCTGCGACAGTGTTGACCATACATCTGTGCATCCAGGTGTGTTCTCCTTCTCTACCTGTTTGTTCCCCTTCATCTCTTTTCAAGCATTTGCTCCAGTTCAGGTGGTCCCTTCTGGCTTTAATAAGAGCGACTGGGTTTATTATCAATACTACTAGTCTGTACAGTGTGTTTTGCCTTTTGTTGATACAACTACCCTGTTTATCAGCATTTCTAACTGCAAGTGCCTAGTTGTAACTGCAGATGCACAAAGCATTTCAGCACGGAAACTGCTTGAGGTCAACTCTGAAGTGAAATCTAACATGACAATGAGCTCTTCCAGTAGTCAGTCTATCAGTTACTGCATATGTATGCTGCAAAGTGGTAGCGATGTTGACTGCACCCATGTAGAGAAAAATACTTCCATGGAAAACTTACCGAGTCTATCAGAAAAGGAAAACCCGTACATCAATAATTAATTAGCAGAAAAAAATCCATATTCCAAACAAATCACGTTATGGTATGTCCATAATATCATTAGCCTGTGCTTCAGAATTAATACATTCATTTTATACTGAAATAGCATAGTTTTCATTGTAAATTCAGAACGTTTGGAATTATCTTCTCTGCCTTTTCAATTTGTATTCATTTCCCTTTTTTCTTTACAAAAAATAAGTTGAGGTCTGGGAAAGTAAAGTTCCTGAAAAAGGATGATACACTCGTGGTAACACTTCATCACACCTATCCTAGGAAGTGAGACAATGCTTGAATAATAGCGCTTTCGTAGATCTCTAATGAGTACTTTCAGAAATAGTACTGACTTCGTTCTGGGCATTAGAAGACATGACTGCTCTGCAATGGAAATTTCCATTTACTGCATTTGTAAATATAAACCCCAGGTATTAATTACTTTAAAGTGAATCCCAGAAGATTTTCATTTTGCCAGGGTAGTACTGCTTTTAAACAAAAAGGTTACTTAGAACAGGAAATATCTGTTTTCTGATAAGTCTGTGATTGTTGCTTACGTAGTTATGGTTTTCATGGTGGTTAGTGCTATTACATATTTAAAGATTGTAGCTTTTGCAAGCTAAGATCAATCAGAGACAAAATGGGTTACAGACTGTAGGCAGAATCCTTTCATGAGAATAAGTGGGTTTAATCTGCAAATACAGTGTAATACCTATTCCTGGGTCAATTTCTGCTTTGCTCACTAAGGCAAATGGTGTAAATTGGTTTAAATAGGTAGTGGAATTGAAATGACAAGAGTAATTTATACTACCTGAGGTTCTGTTCGCTCCCTTAAAAGATGAGACACTGTGTTGAAGTCCTTGCAGACTCGTCTAATTGGGCAGGCGTGAAGGATGCTCAGTGCTCTGTGAGTTCCCCTGGGTCCTGCAGCTCATTTGTGTAGTCTGCGGGCACAGTCCCTCAGTTCTCAGCTGCCTTCCACCATGGTCGCCATAGCTATTTCCATTCTAGCCTTCAAACAGGGTTCAAATAAGCTGGTTTTCTATCACCGTATTATTAAATATTGGATGTGCTCTTTGCACACACAAGTCTCTTCAGTGCTCAGAAGTGTGTGAACAATCTGAGATATATTGGTATCTACCTCAAATCCTTTTTATAAACAACGTTCACTGGTCCTGGAACGTGTCCAGTTTGCACAGACTGCTGCTAGCAACTTTTGATCCATGAGCTATGCTTCTAGCAAACATACCTTAGTCTCAAACACGTGATGCAGAATGCAAAAAGAACTCAAGTTTATGCTGTTTTACATATGACTCTCACTGTTAAAGGACATATTTTAGAGCAATACAGATTTTCCTACTGCAGAATTCTGTTGGAGAAAGAAGCATGGGCAACGAAATGAACAAAATCTAATTTGTTCTCCTTTTTATTCTTGAAAGAAGCAAAAATGTGTCGCTTGAGCATTCTTTTCTTGAGTGTCTTTCCCAGTAAATGACAGAGTTTCTCATGCATGCCACATGCATCATTAAACACTCTGTGTATCTCTCAATGCTTCTCCATCCTAACACTGAGGAAGCCAGTTATCAGATTAATCTTTGTCACTAGCAATCACTTATATAGCTGTAAGGGAGGAACATTATATGTACAACAGAAGTCAAAGGTTAAACTCTGGGCTACTAATTAAAGGGCGTGTATCAGTATATTCAGTTTTCTCATACCTCTCCAGGTATTCCTGTGATGCTCTTATATTCAGGCATTTAAATGCCAGTCCAGGGATCCAAATGATTGGTAGTTAACCATCTGCACTAGATGTAAACAGTAATAGCAAAGAGAAAACCAGACCTGGAACTATGGTTATACACTCACTACAGGGCTCTGAGGTGACTTTACACAGCCTTAACGACACTCTTAAGGAATCAATGCTTTCTCTTCTATCCAGGCATCCGAGCTATCCCTAACTCTTAACTAGAATAGTGAGTTAGAGGAAACAGCTGGCTGGGCTTGCCTGAGAACATCAAGATGCAGTTGTTTCTATAAACATTTATCTTCTTGTTGTATGGTTGTATCTAAGGAGTAGGATTCCCAGTTTGTGGAAACAGATGCTGGAGGACTCTCCTGCAATTCCCCTGGAGATCTTCCCCTTGCAATTCTATTTTTCTGTGCTGCTGAATCCTTTTGGTCTTCTGTGCTGACAGCCCATACTACTTGCAAAATGCAAGATGGTGTGAAGAGGCAAGTGCTGGTCTGGGTGAGAAGGAAGGTGTATTCTGGATTAATTTTTCATATTTCAGGGCTGAGCAGAGATGGATCCTCCAGTTCTGAAGTTTATGCTGCATTTTAGGAATCCTTCAGGGTGCAAAATGTGATGAACCACTGGGTGTACACATGAGAATGCAGGTTTTGTTTTCCCTTCTGTTCAAAACCCAAAGGTAGTCAGCTGATAAGGAAATTTGGGCAAAACAGGTGAGATTTCACAGTCTTTCAAGTATACTAAGTTCATTTACTTGATAAAATCTTTGGAGAATAAAGGTATGTCTCAACCTTTTTCCTCTTTAAGTAGGTAATTTGGCATCTACAAGCCAAAAACAACTGCTGAAGGCAGTTTTCTAGATTTATTTCAGAAAAAAACAAAGTCATTTTGTCTATTTTCTGCTGAAAAATAGCTTGATAGGGAAAGGTGTCTCATATAAAACGAACTGATAGGACACTCTCCACAGAAGTGCAAGCTCTGAGTTTTCGCTCATGCTGACAGAAAGATGGAGCTTGCTCTCACAGTCTGTATCAGTCATTAACTCCTAGTACCAAGAGATGCTGTGTGTTTAGAAAGAGCAGGAAGGATTCCACTGCACCTTGCCCCAGGCCTGGGCTTTTAGGTACGTCTTAGGCATCCTCTGGGAATGGACATAGGTCAAAGTGCTTGCAAGGACAATGGGGAATTATTCAGTGTCTGGGTTTATGTGTGAGGTAGGTGCCAAGCTACTTAACATTGCCAAGAGCAAGGTATTTCCTAGTATGTCCAGGAGCTGTACTTGAAGAGCATCTTGATTTCGTATGTCTCCAAAGCAAGGTGGCCACAAAAAGCAGATTTCAGGAGACCGAGGTTTCATTTCAGTCCTATTATGGGTATTCCCCTCTGTGCATGGCTCCTGTATTAGATTTGGCTAATAGTACCTACGTCATGAAGGATTTCCAAGTCCAAAGTAATTAAGTCTGAACAGCGTATTGAGACATTTAGATGGAAAGCGCTGTGTAAGTGCACTGGTATAATTATACACTGCATAACTGATCCAAGTACCAAAGAAAAGTGGAACATGAAAGAACAGCTAAATTTATCCTAGAAAATGGGTTCAAATTTAGATCAGTAGAGCAGCCTCACTGCTGTTAAAAGCTACGCAATCAGCTCATTCTGCCTGATGTACTATCGGTTGTTGTGAAGCGCATTTTTATGTGCGTTGGTTTAGTTAATTAAGAGAAGTTTTAGCATACAACTAACTTAGAGTTTTGTTTGAAAGTGTTCTCTGGCCAAAATATTTATTGCTTGATTTCCATTCTTAAATCTTTTCCTTACATTGAGCTTACTGTGCTTTTATGTTTCACAATCCATATAGAGATCATAGCATTGATAAAGTATTTATAGAATATTGGGATGAACACTTTTGCACAAATTTTGCATACAGCAACTGCAAACTCAGTAAATATTTACAATCTACCCGGTGGTGTGCAGCGTTGCTGACTGGGCTACAAGTACAGTATTTAATCCCTTTGCCTTTTTCACCACCAGCTGTTAAAGAAATGCCAGCGTAACCTGCCAGCAGTGTAATCTGCTTTGTGAGACAGCTACTGTGCTGTGTTATTAAATTCTTGGCAGTGCTTGTGCAAATTGAGATTTTATAGCCCGCACTCATGCATTTGAAATTAATTGTGTTAGCTGAGACAGAGGTGTTGCTTATGTTTTTTCCTGATGCCAGCTTAACAGGTCCAGTAGCTTTTACAACTCTTTTAAGCACAGTATACCCTTTGGTAAGAGATGATATAGGTGTGTATCTGGAATTATCCTGATGTTGCAGGTGTGCTGAAGCAGTGCTGCACAGAACCTTAGAATTAGAAAAGCAAGCCCTAAACCTGTATCCATCAACGTATTCAGGGCCACATTTTCACATAGTGTTAATTGAGCTAACACTATTGCAGGGAATGGAGAGATGGTAATTTATTCTGGTTGTGCGTCTGGGGCAGTGAGTTAAAGCATGAGTGTCATGTCCTGCCAGCTCTTTTTCACAGCAGACGCAAGCAGAAGGGGCTGTCTTCAGCTGATGGCTCTGTGTCTTGTTGAGTGCTGGGTGACAGTGCAAAGAGCTTTGCCAGACTACACCGGGGGACAATACTTCAGCCAAGTAGAAGTGTCCCACCTGGGAAAGTAGTGTTCTGTACGCAAACTGTGCTGACCAAGCTGCTGTCCTGTTCTGGGCTTATGCACAGGGGTAAAAAGCATCCCAATATAAAACATTAGGCTCATAATGTTTTCTGTGGTGCTGCTTAAAATGCACAAAATCTTCACTGTTTGCAGTGATTATTAAAAATAATACTGTATAGTTAAGAACAGTAAGAGTACAATTCATAAATAGCATTGTACATTAATGATGTTCAGAATTCTTACTATGCATTTAAATCCCAGTGGGGCTTGTGCTTTTGGGCAGTGTGGAGGTTGTTGAGTTTTAAGTACTAAAATAAATGCTGCAATTACTGCAGGGTAATGAAAGGGATGACTGGTTAAGTTATACTCCATCAGTGGTATATGACTGTTGTATGAGGGAGAAACACAGAAGAATGCTACTGCTGCTCATTCATACTGCAGGAATCAGATCCTTTTTTTCCTACCAGATGCAGAGAAATCAAGCATAAATTTGGAGTACTTACCGAAAAGTTGATTTAAAATAAAATCAAATCTGCCCTCAAACTGTGGTAGAAATAAGGCCTCCTACAGAAGAGAAAAAAATCACAAATGATAAGAGTAATAAAATTGAAAATAAAGTTATCTTAGGATTGATAAGTTACTGCTGTTGCTAGTAATGAGTATTTAAGGATTTTTGCCTTTTTTTTTTAAAAAGGGGAAATCTTCCCTATGGTTGTAAATTACAACTTGATGTATAAAATTGAAAATTACATTTTACTTTTCAAGGTAGAGGCATTACAGCTGAATTACTCGAGTGACAGGTTCTGCCCGGCGCCGTTTCCCCGAGCAGGTTTCGACGCCCGTGTTTCAGTCACCGCACATGATCAACGCGCGTTTCTAAAACGAACTACGTAGCAGCTGTTGGGCTGGAGTCCAGCGCTTGCGGTTTGACTGTATAGACGATACTTGCGGGTGTTACTACCCAGATTGGCCCGTTCGTTACT